>NC_143155.1:28074157-28325961 GCF_041381405.1 Jatropha curcas
GTTACAATTTGATTCTAATTGCAATGGAAAATTATCCCGAAATCTAATCACTCTTGCAATCATACCCAACATTAATCTAAAATGGATGTTAGGATGATTGAGTTGATGAGTGAAATTATCCTTAACAGCTCTTAGGGGATAAAAATTCAGTGTTGGCATTTTGAAGGCTTTGGGTATAATGATGGTGAACACAAGAAGATTTTGGTGCGGGTGGCAGAGGAGAAATGATGATTTGGTTAGAATACTAGGATTCTCAATATGACAGCAGCAATGCTTGGCTACCAAGGTTATGGGTTGTTACATGGTGAATGATTAATAATAATGGTTTTCTCCTAATCTTTATCATCAGATACAGCTTCTAAACCATAATTATTCTAAAACCAAAAAATATTAATGCAAATTCTTCAAGTTCAAATTCAACCTCCCTTATTGTCCTGAAGAGAACACTCAATTCAAAAGTTACTCAGACTACCCAAAAAAAAAAAAAAAAAAAAAAAAAGAAAACTGAAAAACGTAGATCCATCTTCTCAAAAATAGTAAACATATGCGCATAAATCAATCTATCACACAGCAGCAATTAGAGTTGTATTTATATATCACTTTTTCATTTTACAGAAAATTAAATAAAATTCTACGAAGCAAGACTATCCAAGAAGAGGAAGAACCAAGAGAAAAGAGATTACCTCAGGAATCACCGTCACCGGAGGCACACAGCAGCAAATGAATAAACGAAATTGAAAGAGGACTTATGAATTCGAAAACGAAGATCTAAAACGCACCGTTTCCCCAAAACGTGCCGTTTTTTTAGACAGTGGCAAAATGGCAATATAAAAGAAAATTATGGACCGTGTAACATGGTATACGGACGTGGCTAGACGCAGCGACTGGACTGGAGCTGGTGTTGCTAAAGGACGAAGCAAACAGCGTGTTATTGTGAAAAAAAGAAAAGGTAAAACATGAGAAGAGTATAAAGGAAGAGAGTTCAAATAAAGAACAGAAGACCTCATGAAAGCTTGAGACTGTGTGCATTAATGGATTTTGTGTCTCTGTTTCTTCCGTTTTTCGTTCTCAAGCTTGTTATTAAATTAAAGTACCCTGATTCCTTAATAATTAGAAGTCTCTTCCACGCCACCATCATTCGCCACTACTACCACCATCATCACCATTGATCGAATCCTCTCTGTAACTTCTTTCTTCCCTATATTATGCTACAAATTGCTTCAATTCCTTCCCCAGGCTTCAATTTTGTTTTCTCTAGTTTTAGATTTCCATAATTCTGTAACCAAAATTTTCTTTTTGTTTGTAATTTTAATTATATCTGGTCCCTTCTTCACTGTCAAGTGTCAGAGAAACCCATTTGATTTTGCTACGTTTATCTTGTAGTTGGCGATTCTGAGCTCTGGATTCTACAAATATATAAAATCTTGAAACTGTTGAGTTTTGAGTATTATCCAGCTTGCAACAATGCCAGGCTTAGTCTCAGCAAAAAGCCCAGCCAATGCAACGCCGTTACAAGATTTACTCCGCCAAAGCGACAGTAAAACGCCATCTCCGCTCCTAAAGCGAACGCCGCCACCCTCCTCCAACCTAAGAGCCATACTCTCCAAAAAGACTCCAGAGAAGCTAACCGTCGATGAATCCTCTTTCGACAATCCGGATCTGGGTCCCTTTCTGTTAAAGCTCGCCAGAGATACCATTTCTTCCGGTGACAACCCGGATAAGGCCTTGGATTATGCATTTCGTGCATCCATGTCATTTGAAAGGTGTTCGGGTTCGGGTCTGGAGCTGTCCATGAGCCTACACGTGCTAGCAGCGATTTATTGCAGTTTGGGCCGGTTCGAGGAAGCGGTTCCGGTTCTAAAGCGTTCCATTGAGGTTCCGAATGTTGCTAACGGGTTGGACCATGCGTTAACGAAGTTTGCCGGGTACATGCAGCTTGGTGACACGTATTCTATGCTGGGACAGCTAGACATATCCATCTCGTGTTACGAATCGGGTTTGAAGATACAGATTGAGGCTCTCGGGGATTTGGATCCCAGAGTTGCAGAAACATACAGGTAATTTTTTTTTTTTTTAATAATTTGTTAATAATTTAGCCCTGTCCTTATAATTATCAACCTCTGTTAATTACGAGTCCGTTTGAGTTGTTATTGAAAATAGCACAACAACCTAACTAAAATAAAACCTGTGTGCCTCTATCACTAGGATAATGGACCCGCGTGTTTCATGCATGATTGAATGTAATTTGGCCGTTGCATTCGAATTTATCAAGAAGTTGGAGATTCTCTGCATCATCTTGATTTTTGCTTTAATAATTCAACAATTATACGGCTAACGATATCAAAAAAGAGAAAAAAAAAATTGTATTACTAAACTAGTTAATTGGCTGTATTTTTGTTCTCCTGTAAGTCTTTAATCATGGCAAACGATACAGAGAATCAGGCCTCTATTTTATATACCCTCCATTATTGTTCAGTTGAAGCCCTTAGTAACATAATCTCTCATGTCTATTTTTTTATTTCGTTCTCTCTCTTCTCTCCCACGGCATACAATTATGAATTAAATAACTTTTTGACTTAAGAAATTGGTATTGATAATATCTTCAACATATCCTTCTCTATTCATCTACTTTAGAAACCAGTCCATTCAAATGCAAACCTTTTATGTAGTTTTCAGTAACTTACAATCACTATTTTCTGTTGCCTTTTCAGAAATTACTTGTACGTATTTTGGAAACGTGAAAACCTTGCAACTGCTGACTGTGAAAATGACAGGTACTTAGCTGAGGCCCATATTCAAGCAATGCAGTTTGATGAGGCACATAGACTCTGTGTAAAGCTCCTCGAAATTCACAGGAAGCATAGTGCACCAGCATCCCTTGAAGAAGCAGCTGATCGACGACTTACAGCTCTTGTCTGTGAAGCAAAAGGAGACTTTGAATCTGCCTTAGAGCATTTTGTCCTTGCCAGCATGGCAATGATCGCTGCTGGTCAGGAGAATGAGGTTGCTGCTATTGATATTTCCATTGGCAACATTTATGTATCCCTTTGTCGCTTTGATGAAGCCATTTTTTCTTACCAAAAAGCCCTAACAGTCTTCAAATCTACCAAGGGTGACGATCATCCTACTGTAGCATCAGTCTTTGTTCGTCTAGCGGATTTGTATTATAAGACAGGCAAGCTAAGGGAGTCTAAGTCCTACTGTGAGAATGCCTTGAGAATACATGCAAGACCTGCCCTCGGAACTGCAACCGAGGAGATTGCTAGCAGTTTGACAGAAATTGCTGCCATCTATGAAGCTCTGAATGAGCCTGATGAGGCATTGAAGCTCTTGAACAAGGCAATGAAGTTGCTGGAAGACAGGCCAGGACAGCGTAGCACAATTGCAGGAATAGAAGCACAGATGGGGGTCATGTTTTACATGATTGGAAGGTATGGGGAGGCTCGGACCTCTTTTGAGAGTGCCGTTGCAAAGCTTCGGGCCAGTGGGGAGAGTAAATCAGCCTTCTTTGGAATTGTCTTGAACCAGCTGGGATTGGTCAATGTCCAACTGTACAAGATAGACAAGGCAGCTGAATTGTTTGAAGAAGCAAGGGAGATTTTAGAGCAGGAGTGTGGCTCATGTCACTTGGAAACTCTTGGAGTGTATAGCAACCTTGCAGCAACGTATGACGCAGTGGGGAGGTGAAAATTTTCACGTGCTCATGCCAATAGTTGCTTTACTTTCATATTTATTTTTTCTTTTTGCTAATTGCCGTGCTCACTCTTTGGTTCTATCATAATGTCACTCATAACAAGAAGCCAGTGATGTTATATATCATGCACATATGCTGACATTTTAATTGAAACAAAATAGCCTTTAAACCCACAAGAATGACAAACACCATCCTTGGACTTCATATCCTCCTGGGAAAAATCAAACTTTTTTCTGAAAGTTCTATTCAATTTTTAACAATTTCAGGACCTGTATGTGATTTTGGTGTTCTCTTACTGTTAATTTTAGGTGTAAACCAATTATTTCTTCATCTTGCATGTCAGAAACTTGAAACCATTGTGTATTTTCTCATATTATAAAACATTGCAGAAGTGCCAGTAGGTCAGTGACACAAGTTTGGTTTTATCATGTATATATCCTTGTATAGTAAGGTTAGCACTTTTTATAGTTGAAGCTTTTACCATGAACAGGGAATAATGGTGGTTTTTACAGGGTTGGTGATGCAATTGAGATATTAGAGTATATCCTTAAAGTAAGAGAAGAAAAGCTTGGAACAGCAAATCCTGATTTTGATGATGAGAAGAAAAGGCTAGCTGAGCTCTTGAAGGAAGCGGGAAGGGCTAGAATCAGAAAAGGAAAATCTCTTGAGAATCTCCTAGATTCCAATTCTGAGAGGAGGAAGAAAGGAGTTACGAAGAGGAGATCTGGATTTAGTATTAGAAATTGACTAAAGGATCTGGGCCTTTAGTGTTACACTTATTTGCCATTTACGATGAACTAAAGCACTTGGTAGGTAGTTTTATGTAATCCCCTTCAGGACGGCAATAAAAACTTTTACTTTATTTTCTCCGTCTTCGGATGTTTGTAACCTCTACATGCCAAACGAAAGAGCTTGCTTGAAATCAATATAAAGTTAAGCAGTAACACAACGTTCTTCTCCATATTTGGCCAGGAAGAACGATTTGGATTCATTGCTCTTGAAGATTTAGATTATAGAATTAGCCGTTGCAACGCGATATATAGTTACAGCGGTTGACTACGGCCATGAGGAGAATGAAATGGAGTGACTACCTGCTTCCGTGGCTCGTAACTTTAACGCGCAATACATCATTACAGCGGTTCTCTGCATGCATAACGTAATCGATTGAACTTGACGACCTGTCGTTTACCGACCTCGTTTGTGATTTGTGAAGGTCTTTTGCTATGTTGACCGATACGTTTTGTCTCGAACCAAACAAACAATCGCCTCCTTTAACACGCCGCAACCCGTTTGAAAGGACCCTTCTATGCCGCGAATGATGAGATGGAGCCATAATTGTATCTTTGAGAATGAATGATGCATGAGGGCTATATGGCTTAAAAGAGAAATGTAGGCTTCATGTTTGCTAATGTCTGAAGTATTCTTCATTCTCCTCTGGGTTTCGTGTGCACTAATTAACGCTCAGTATATCCAATATTCTGGGGACTTTGTCGTCCAAGATCTTCATAGCCATTATGATGTAAAATTATAACGAAGAGAAACAAAATTATACATTTTGTTGAAAATTTTCTCTGTTGAATTAGGATGCAATTGAATATGGGAAACAAAAGGAATTCTAAACTTGTTTTTTTAAATACTGGAGAGGTGATTTAAATTCGGATTTATTGATAGACTGTATATGCATTATCATTAAACTAAACCTTGGTGTAAAGAAATCCTAAATTTTTAAATTTTCTTCTTATTTAACTAGTATTCTTTCATCTCTCTTTAAAATTGAGTTATTGTGGTGGAAAAATTTAAAATAAAAAAAGTACAATTTAATCTTTCAATTTAGGCATAGTATCTGAAATAAAATTTCTATTTAACTAGTTATATCTAATAGGGAAATTACCGTCATAGAGATAGTTTGGTTAAAACGAGTTGGCTAAATTAAATTTCTTAATTTTTAAAATATTATTCATAAAAGTTCTAAAAAAAATATTATCCATAAATTAATATATTTTATGACGACTAATGACTTCCTCTCCTAATGCTCAGCCCAGTTTATGAGTTATGGTACGACAGTTACATATATGCATATATCCTCTATGCTGTTTACATTGGCGCTCACAGCCAAAGCAAAATGCCCGAAACGAGCTATTCTAGCCAAAACTCGACCTCCACTACTGACCCTACTGATCATCTTCCTCTCTCTATCTTTAGATCCGACATCATCCCACCCGCACCAACTTCATCCCAATCCACCATAGACTGGCTACCAGACTTTGCCGGTTACGCATGGATCGGATATGGAGCCTCCTCTCTCTTAGTGATTTCGCACTTGCCATCCTCCCTCTCTTCCGACGAATTTCTCAGTGGCCCCATTCTCCGCCAAGTTTTCGAGCTTTCTGGCAATCATTCATCCCACGTCACTGCCGTTTCATGGTCCCCAGTAACGCCGTCGATAGGAGAGCTCGCTGCTGCGTCAGGCAACTGCATATATGTGTTCTCACATGATTCCGCTAGCTTCAAAGGTAATGAAGTTAGAGTTACTGTTTTACACTTACTTTATAATTCCAAATTAAATGAAACTTATATACGAGAAAATGATTTGAAGAGTTGAATCGGGAATGAAGCCTTTTGCTTAATTTGTATGAATGGGCGTTTGTTTAAATATAGATACTACTCCTTGTTATATTTGATCAGTAAGGGCCATATCTATGTTTTAATTGTTGGATGTCTCAAAATTCAATTTTCTTTCACTCATATTCAGGTTCTTTTGTTTGGAGCCAGAATGCAGTGCTTTTACAATCGACAAAGGTGGAAGCAGTCAAATGGACTGGCTCTGGGGACGGGATAATTGCTGGTGGAATTGATGTGATTTTGTGGAGAAGGAAAGACAAGTCATGGGAAATAGCTTGGAAATTTAAAAGAGATGAGCCTCAAAATCTGGTTTCTGCAACCTGGTCAATTAAGGGACATGTGGCAACTGCTGCTTATCCGAGTAAATTGGATATTAAAGGATCTAGCAATATGAGTAAGTGCGTGTTTGTGTCTTATTGTGATAGCATATCTGAATATGCAAAATTTGAGCTGCGCCATCCACAGCCTGTCTCAATGATTCAATGGAGGCCATCAACAGGAAGACAATCACAGGGAGATGCAAATTATCCGCCAAGACACATTCTACTAACTTGCTGCCTTGATGGAACTGCTAGGCTATGGACAGAGGTAGATAATGGAAAGGTTAGAAAGTTAGCCAAGGACAATAGTGATCGCAAAGCAACAAGGAGGTCTTTTTGTGTTGCTGCTGTAATTGAGATAAATCAGGTGTTGAAAGGAAGTTTGGGCATGGATATATTTTTGAACTGGGCGGCAGAAAGTAGTGGTATATATAGAACTGGAGAGGGAACTAAGCAGTTCTTATCCCCTGAAACATATGGTCATAATAGAGTTGGCAAATGCGAGTGGTTAATTGGCTTTGGTCCAGGAACAACAATTACTTTCTGGGCCATTCACTGTCTTGATGACATCTCGCCCATGAGGTTCCCTCGTGTTACACTATGTAAGAGAAAAGAATTGCAGGACCTTGAAGGGGGGCATCTTCATGGATCTGCATTTTCAAACTTTAAAGATTCATTACTTCTTAGTAAGGTTGTTATCTCGAGGAATTGCTCGTCTGGCCCTCCTGATATATGCTCTTTGGTTCATTTATTACCTTCTAATTCCTTTATCTGGTCTCTGTTACATACTGAAAGATCTGGTAATATTGAGACCACATCCTTGAACAATTTAGAAATATGCAAGTACTTTTCACGTTCTGCTAATGGAGTTTTAGATGGACGACATGCTGGAAAAATCTTACAAGTTGCTGTACATCCTTGTATTTATGAACTTGGATTGGCTGCTTCTTTGGATTCTAACGGATTGCTTCTATTTTGGTCTGTTTCAAATGTTTCAAACCATAATTTTGGCCTTTCAACGTTGGTTCCAACATGGAAGCTTTGTGGAAGCTTTCAAACTAATTATTCGTGTTCTAAGTATACAAGCCTGAAGTGGGCACCTTCTACGTTAGATGAAGACTATATACTTCTTATGGGACATGCCAGAGGAATAGATTGCTTTGTAGTTAAGGTTCCTCAAATTGGAGGAGGAGGAGACATAATATGCCACTTTATCTCCACCATACCTCTAATTAGAGATGGTACTTATGAGGATGGTCCCCCTAATATCTTTGTGATACCTCTTCCTTCTACCTGTAACAAGACATTCAAGTACAATAAATTTATGCTTTTGGGGGTGTGGATGGAGCACTTTCAGGCTCTTTCATGGGAAGTAACTTTACACTCCTATGATTTACCGGAAGCTTCCTGTGACTGTAATTTTGATGATCAAAATAGTACTATGCTCTGGAAATGGAAATTTGAAAGTTCTTTTGCTGATAAAAGATATTGTCTTGGTGTCAACCCTTGCTCGTCTCAATTGCCAGATACTTACTCTGATGAGCAGATTACTAGTTTTTCTGTGGTAGGTCCAGGTAATTCGATTCCTATGCATGGAAGTCTAGGTGGCACTAACATTTGCTGTAGTGTTCCAGCCTATGTTATGGCTACAGGCTGCTCTGATGGTAGCCTGAAACTGTGGAGAAGTAACTCTTCTAAAATGTCTACTCCTTATATACTGTGGGAACTTGTAGGCAAATTAGTTGCTCATCAAGGCACTGTTCGTGCTCTGTGTTTGACTGATTGTGGTCGGAAGATTGCTACCATCTCTGCAGGGAGTGATGGCACTAGCAAGCTTCACGTATGGGACAGTGTACACCTTATAGGAGCTGGAAGTTTTGTGTTAGAGGATATATTATGTATTGACAGAGAAGTTGTTTCTTTAAATTGGCTGGCTTTAGGCAATGGTCAGTTACTTCTTGGGGTTTGCACGCAGAATATGTTGCAGGTATATGCTCAGAAGCATTCTGGTGGTCAGACATTCTCGAACATTGGAGAATCTTTGAACCTGCAAAATTGGTTATGCATTGCAGTTTTTCATACTTCCCCTGCTATTCGGTACTTCCTTTGGGGCCCCCAGGCTGCAGCCATCATTGTTCATGATAATTACTTTAGTCTACTTAGTCAATGGTTGTTTCTTGTAGATAATAGAGAACGAAAAGATAAAGACATTCTTTCTTCAATATTCACTGATTTTGCTGCTGACGTTAGTGATCTTGGAGAACCATCAGTTCCTGTGAAGACTAATGGAAAAAAGGATTGCCTATCTAGCAATGTTTTTGAGGCCAAGTCTCAATTAAAACATGGTTTGTGTAACGTGGTTGGTTTTTGGAGCCTGGTTGAAGTAGCAGAGAAGTTGAAGGGAATGATACCTGTTTACCATCCTGAGGCGCTACTTATGAATATGTACTCAGGTACTTTAGAATAGTAATTTACCTGTCCTACACAATGTTCTTTGCAAGTTTTATGAGACAATTACAATTTCATTAAGTATTACTCGTCAGTTTACTCTTTTTCTTTGTGTTCCTGTTAAACAACCACATATATTTTTAATTCATGTTATCATCTCATGTGTTTAGGCAATTGGAAACGTGCTTATGCATCTGTGAGGCATCTTGTTCAATGTCTTCATTCTGGTTATTATTCTGAGAAAAGGTGCTGCTCTGGAAAGAATAGTCATGTTGCTCCACAGATTCTTTTGTCAAATTATTTTGAAGGAGTTCTCTTTAAAGATTCAATGGATAAGAGATTTCAGTGGGGTGCTGATGCAAGATTACCAGCCTCATCTTCGCAGTTTTCTCTGTATGACGCCAAGTCTGATGCTTCCAGTGATGTATTTATTTCATCTACAACGATATCTGAACTTCGTGGTTTTCTAGAGCCTCTTGAGAAAATGTATGATTTGGCAGCTGTATCCAATGCTGAGAAGTTGCAAATTCTTGCAATTGTAGACCTTCTTGCTGAAATTCAGCAATCTGCTTCTGCCTATGGAAATCTCGATGAACCTGGGCGAAGGTACTTATAAGTTTGGTCGGTTAACTAGTTTAGATTATGCTTCTTGTAAGATTTACCTTACCTAATAATTTCTGAGGTTTGGGTGGTAAAGATTGGTATGTTTCTTGGGTTCAAATCTTGCCTGCAAGAGAGAAAAGTTTCTTTCACGGATGTTTAAATATCAAGATCCGAGAATATTGCTAGGAAAACCACATGCCTCAGAAATATATCCACAGTTCCTGGTCTAGAGATCTAAGTACTGGTGTATGAAGTGCTACTCAATTTATCATTCTATATACTAAAGGATTATGAATCACAAACGTGCATCAAGTAGGGTGGATAAATACAAATGCTTGACATGCCTACGAGACGCATCAGATACGCAAACCCTATGTCCAACAGAAGGAGAGAAATAAAAAAAGAAGAATGAGAAGAAGAAAGTTTTGGCTTGTGGGACTTTCTTCAAAATAAATAGTTTTCTGTTATGCACTATCTTATTTTTTTAAATTTTCACATTTTCATGCCGATATATGAGGAATTTATTGAAGATTACCCAATCAGTGAAGATTGGAGCACTACATAAACAGAAAATGGTCTTTAAATATGCTACTTTTAAGCAGTTACTAATAAAATGATATTGGCCTATCATTCATACTGTTTGTAAAGCTTTTGGTGGAGTTCTCATACTGATCCAGATCTTTTTGTATCTTTCAAGGTTTTGGGTTGCATTAAGGTTTCAGCAGCTACATTTTTCTAGAAGCTTTGGCAAATTATCATCTGTAGAAGAATTGATTGTTGACACTAGTCTAATGTGCTGGGCCTTCCACTCTGACTGCCAGGAAATTTTGTTGAGTTCTTTTCTTCCAAATGAACCATCATGGAAAGAAATGCAGACTCTTGGTGTTGGATTCTGGTTTACCAATGTTGCGCAACTACGCACAAGGGTAATACTTTCAGATATCTTTCTCTTTAATTTCTATATTAGGAGAAAACTTTTTCTGGCTTTTTCTTTGTAAGAGAAGGTCACATCCTCTCCCTGTTGAAGCATTGTCTGGCTCTTAAGTTGGTTACGACAAATGCAACTATCTATTCTAAAGCATTTACACCTTTAAAATACCATGTTACTTTTTAATATTTCAAGAGTAGTTGGAAGCATGTATGATGTTTGTCCTGACATTAATGGTGAATTTCATTATAATCTATCATTGGAAAGTGATGTGAACGCTTTTTGGTTAATTGGAATAAAATTATGTAGGACTCTACCTATTGCGCCACCCAATACATCATGGGACTGTATAAGCAAAAACATGCAGTATTAGCAATGTGGGTAGGTTTAACCAATTAGCCTACTAATGTTTTTGCTGTGGGAAAATTTCAAGTGTTTGATGGGTTTTAGGTTTAAATGTTAGGGAAGAGGGTAATTTAGAATTAGGAAATTGAATTACTTATTAGAGTGACAAATGAAAAGCAAAGAAAAGAAATTAGTGACTGTGAGCAGGAACTGAGGAACTGTAGCAATAGGAATAGCAATGGGGTAGGTCTCATCCCTGATCCACCTTACTCTGCCGAACACCTCCCCTGACCCTTTCCTGTACCAGGAAGGCCATAAGATTCTTTACCCATCCCTGCCCCACCAAGAAACAAAAATCCCCAATCTGGTGTTGCCCTGCTTTACCTTTTCCTGCAGTGATGCTCTTTAATTTTTTTTTCCCTACTTTCTTTTTCTTCGCTTATTTATTTGCAACCTGATGCAAAATCAAGCATAACCATTTAATAAAGTAAGTTAAACAATAGAAATTAGCAATCACCAATCATTTGCCTTTAGTGATGGCTGTTTTCTGTTAATAAAACCCAAACTCCTTATTCTTTTAGAAGTCTTTCTGTTTTCCTTTATACTTATGCTGGTTGGTTTACTGCAGGTGGAGAAATTAGCAAGAATGCAGTATCTGAAAAACAGAGATCCCAAAGATTGTGCCCTTTTATACATTGCATTGAATAGACTTCAAGTCTTGGCTGGTCTTTTCAAAATCAGCAAAGATGACAAAGACAAACCCTTGGTGGGGTTCCTTTCTCGCAATTTTCAGGTATCTCTGGAGTTATGGACTCCAAAGCTAATGGTTTACTTGCTAGAGTCAATAAAATTCACTGTGAATGACAAAAAAGGGTTATGAGACATATTTTGGATCACCAGCTTGCAACAGTTTCCCTGTTGGCTGTTGCAATTGCCTGTCAATTTGGATAAACAATTTGTTAATCTGTCTCAACCAATATTCAGTTGCAGAAACACATAGCTATTCTCACACAGAAATACATTGATAGATTCATTTTCTTTCAGTTGCCATTTCAGTTTTTTCTTGGAAGTCTCAGCCCACTGATTCTTTTTTACTTCTATGTGCATTTCAGTTCCTTTGCACTAGAAAAAGGTTACAAATTATTTTTAGTTTTAATTATTGTTACAGGAGGAGAAAAATAAAGCAGCTGCTTTAAAAAATGCTTATGTCTTGATGGGAAGACATCAGCTGGAGCTTGCTATTGCTTTCTTTCTACTTGGAGGAGATAATTATTCTGCAATCACAGTTTGTGCAAAGAATCTTGGAGACGAACAACTTGCACTAGTAATTTGTCGGCTCATTGAGGGTCGTGGTGGACCATTGGAACATCACTTAATTACAAAGTTTATACTTCCATCTGCAGCTGAGAGAGGAGATTACTGGCTTGCAAGCCTGCTTGAGGTTCCTAGTTTTGAATATTTGACCATGATCTTTTCCTCTCTCTCTTCTGTTTTTCCCTTTTCCAGATAGGATCTATCATATGGAGTTGCACGCATGACATTTTTGTAATTCTTCAGATTTTATAACTTAAAGTTAGCTCTTTGGTTGCAGTGGGAATTGGGCAATTACTATCAATCTTTTCTCTGCATGCTTGGTTTCCAGAGAAGTTCTTTAACTGAAAGATCTGCTCTTTCATCTAATCATGCTGCTTTTATGAACCCCCATATTGGTCTATATTGCCTCAAATTAGCAAGCAACAATTGCATGCGAAATGCCACAGGGGACCAAAATGCTGCAATTCTTAGTAGGTGGGCAACATTTATGGCAGCCACTGCCTTCAACAGAAGTGGGCTTCCTGTGAGTTTGCTTGACATTTCATGTTATATGTATATATTGCTTAGTTTACAAAGTTTGAACATATCACACTTTTCTTATTCCTATTCACTACTTTAACAATGGGTACAAGGAATTAGTGGTTGCCTTTATGTCATTTTAATTGCAGTCATTTAGTGATTTATAACATGATTCATGGACTCTTCGTGAGTAGGGTCAGATTGCAATTTATAATATGTATTTTCCATTTTGCTTCTATAAATGTGATTGATATTTCTTAATATCAGTTTGAAGCTTTAGAGTGCCTTTCATCTTCCTTGGTCACTTTTGAGAGTGAGGATCAAGAAAGGATATCGGATGTTAACCATTCTCAAATTCTACATGGAATCTTGAAGCCATCTGCCAATGATTCCCATAATTGGCTATCGAACAATGTGGCTTTGCAGCTGGAGTCCAGTGCTAAATTAGAGTTGGCTCTTCAGTATTTCTCTAAATTGATGGGGGAGCATCCTAGTTGGCCTGATGCTACCTTAGGATCTGTTCAACCCAGTACTCGATTCAAGGAGGGTGAAATTTATCAATACGACAAATTACTAGAAAATTTTCAAGACAAGTTATATACAGGACTGTCAAAGTTTGAGCAGAAGTTTTCAGTGGCTTCTTCTTGCTTGATTAAAATGGTATGTAGTATATTGACCATAACGATTGTCTTGTAGTTAACCTCATCTTGTCCTATCCCCATTTTTTCTTGTCCAATAACATATTATTTTTATTTCTGTTTACAGATTTTGGTATGGTTGTGCAATAATGGGCTGTTGTTTATTGGATATGATCTATTACTTAACTATATTTCTCGAGATCGCTTGCAAGATGACAGTCATCTTTTTGGCGATTTAGTACTGTATCCTCTTCTCTGTAAGGCGCTCCTAAAAGCTATTAAAGATTTTTCCCTTTTTCTTTCACGGTTTATTGTCGCCTCTAGCATAACATGCCTCCAACCAAAGTCATGTTATATTGAGAACGATACATCTGTTGAAGTTAAATCCACATGGTCAGATACTCAGGGGCATTATTTTCAAGGTATCATGCCAACATTGTGGAGTTTAAGAACTGCTATAAGGATCAGTTCTGGCTTCTTATCTGAGGATATGACTACAAGATTCTTTGTTATTATTGATTTATATGAATTTTCTGTACATTTTGCATCTGCTTGGCTTCGGCGAAACTCTAAAGGTCTGTTGTTGATGGTGCAACCACTCTTGATTGCATTTACCGATGGGCATAACCCTTGTGAAGTTGATATGGCAAATCTCAAGAACATTCTTAACCACATTGCAGAGTTGTTGGCTAGCAATATTTCAGTGGATGATGCACGATTAGGGCTGAATGTTACTGAATTCATGCCATTCAAGTTAGATGGAGAAACAGTGAATTTATTTTCAGAAGTTGAAAAATGGCATATCATAGGGGCTTGTTTGTGGCAGCATATGGCCAGACTAATGAAACATAAGCTGGATTTGTTATCCATTAATGTTGATCATAGTTCCTTCTCTGGAGTTTCCCATTGCCCAGCATCTAGTTCAATGAATTTTGCATATGATAACAACATGACAGAACAAATTGCATCGCTCTCATTGATATTGGCCAAGTTACTGAAGAATACAATTTTACATGTTTCATCTTATCATGTAAAAGTATTTGGATCATTGCTGCAGTTGAAAGTAGAGAATGGATTGCACATACCGACTCTTGCATGGCTACAAGAATCAAATCTGTATCAAGCCAAAGTCAACAATCAGGATGCAAGTGCTGATATAATAAACAGCAAAGATGAATTATCAACTTTCAATATATTGTGGGACACCTGTGCTGACCCTAACATAATATCCAAAGGTTTTGCAGAAGAAAAAATAAACTGGTCACAATTTGTCCATCATAGATCCTCTCATGGCTGGAACGAGTTATATGAGAGCATCAGAGAAGAGCATAAAACCAAGGAAGTTTTGGATCATGAAGTTAGATTAAGCGATAATCATTCCAGTGGTGAAGTTAGATCAAGCACCAAGGGTCTACTTAAGAATGGGCGCTCATTTCTAACTTCTTGGCAGAAGGATGCAACTATTACCAAGGAGGTGCCACATTTCCAGAATGCTAAAGAAATATACAAGAGAGATGGAGAGCTGTTGGAGGTAGTTTTTCTGCATCATAGTTTTAACTGATTAGTAGGTTTTGAAAGTGAATGTCACCAAAATTTTTAGATATATTTGAGAGTTGTTAATGCTTCAACTTTGAGCAGGCACTCTGTGTTAACTCCATTAATGAAGGGCAAGCTGCAATTGCTAGCAATAGAAAGGTTAGTCTCATATGATTTAACTGCTCCCTTTGATTTCTGGAGTCATTGATTTTCCAATTTCATTTATGGGACGCCATTTTGCTTTTTTAGATTGATAATAGTTTACTAAATTATTTATCAGACACACATCATGATCATGACAATGTAGCAAGATTTTCAGGAGAGCATTGGAAGGCCTAGAATGAACTTTAAAAGAGTAGCAGAGATCGTCCATGTGAGCTAGATGAGGGCTTTCAGTATTCAGTTGGAAAATCTAATGTTCAATTTCTGTCTTGATACAGGGCATAATTTTCTTTAGCTGGGATGGTGGGATACCTTTTGACGATCAATCAGAATATACCTGGTCCAATGCTGATTGGCCAACAAATGGGTGGGCAGGTATTGAATCAAGACCAGTTCCAACATGTGTTTCTCCTGGTGCTGGTCTTGTAAGAAAGAAAGGGGCACACCTTGGATTGAGCAGGGAAACCCTTGGCATGGGTTCTTTAGCAAGACCAAGGAAAGACTTAAGAGGTGGTGGAGCATTTGGTATTCCAGGTTATGAGGGTACGGGTGCCTCTGGCTTGGGTTGGAAAGTTCAAGAGGATTTTGAGGAGTTTGTTGACCCACCAGCGACAGTGGAAAATATAAGTACAAGGGCTTTCTCTAGTCACCCCTCAAGACCCTTCTTCTTGGTTGGTTCCAGCAACACACACATATACTTATGGGAGGTACATAACTTTGACCATGAGAGGATTGGTGCTGTTTTTGTTAGGCAGTTGCACTTGAATCTATTTTCTTCCCATGGGTTTTCCCCCTTTAGATCAATTTTTACTCACTGTAGCAACAAAACAAATTCTTTCTGTTTCTTCTTTTAAGAGGAAAACGAACTTGTCACTTCTAATTTCATTCAATCTAGTGATTTAATCAAACTGATAATATGAAATGTTATATGTGCAGTTTGGTAAGGACAAAGCCACTGCAACTTATGGTGTGCTCCCTGCTGCAAATGTTCCTCCACCGTATGCTCTTGCATCAATATCTGCTTTGCAGTTTGACCACTGTGGACACAGGTTTGCTACAGCTGCATTGGATGGTACTGTATCCACATGGCAGCTGGAGGTTGGAGGAAGGAGCAACATCCGCCCAACAGAATCATCTCTCTGCTTTAGTGGTCATGCATTGTAAGTATTCCTTTGTTTGTACTCTATATAGCAATTCTGATAATTCTTTTCCTTGGCTGGACTTGGAAAAACTGAAGAAGATGTTGATACTAGTTTCAAAATTCTACTTGGTGAAAAATATGCTTTTATTCTCAAAATGATGGAAAGAAACATTTTTAAGTTTTGCTAGGAGTTTTCTACATAGAATTGATATTTGCTTCTATCAAATCTCCGACTCTGTAGTTGTTACAAAAATGTAAAAAGGAGGATGTCAACTAGGCAGACCAGCAGTTAGCCGTTTCGGTTGTTTTGTTAAGAAAAAAATGCACATGTAGGTCATCAATGTAATCTGACACATGCTTCAGGAACTTTACTTTGTTAAAGATAAATGCATTTCTACGTAGTGGTTAATATGGTGAATTTGCAGGGATGTCACATATGTTACTTCAAGTGGATCAGTTGTTGCTGCAGCTGGACATAGCTCCAATGGCGTTAATGTAGTTGTCTGGGACACATTGGCTCCACCCACGACCTCGCGAGCTTCAATTACTTGTCATGAAGGTTTTCTTCTAGTTCTCAAAGTGCATTAGATGAAATTTCATGCATGATTGATGATTGATTGTCTTCTAATACATGATAGCAAATGAAACATGGCTGGCCAGTTTCTGCTCAATGTTGTAGTCTGGTTTCTCTCTCGTAAAAAAAAGGGGTTAGATTTTATTGATGGAACAATCAGCACCACAAAAAAATGGATAAAAAATCAAACTCCCATTCTTCCATCAGTTGCAATGCCAGTCTTGCAATGACCAATCACTGTAAGGTTGTGCCAAGTTTTCTAACAAAAGTAATTCTAGTGATGAAGGTTAATACTTTGTTGATCATATAATATCCCAGTCTTGCTCATGAATTGTGCATCCAGCTACTACATACTCCATATATAGTGACCCAACCTTGTGTGCATGTGTGAAGGTGGTGCCCGCTCCATTTCTGTGTTTGATAATGACATTGGAAGTGGTTCCATATCTCCCCTTATTGTAACTGGTGGTAAAGGTGGTGATGTTGGACTTCATGACTTCCGGTACATAGCAACAGGAAAGACTAAAAGGAATAAGCATTTTGATAATGGTGATGGAAGTAACAATATGCCTTCTAATGCTGAAATGCAAGCAGGAGTTGGTAACAAAGTTGGTGATCAGAATCAGAATGGGATGCTTTGGTATATACCCAAGGCTCACTTAGGTATGTATTTGTCTCTCTATGCGAATTCTACCTGCATATAGTTTATCTACCTATTGATCTGACAGCTTTAAGTGAATAATCTGAGTGAAGGAAGCGTCACCAAGATATGCACCATACCTAATACCAGCTTATTCTTAACTGGAAGCAAGGATGGAGATGTTAAACTCTGGGATGCCAAAGTAGCCAAGCTGGTTTACCAATGGCCCAAATTGCACGAAAGGCGCACCTTTTTGCAACCAAGCACGCGAGGTTTTGGCGGAGTTGTCAGGGTAACAATTTCTACTTAGTATTTTGGTGGACAATAAGACAAGATTTGTTCTCATTTGAACTAGTAAATAATCTTAGATGTTTGGGTTTGCTGAAGTAAAATCACATTGAACTGTGTTACAGGCTGCAGTAACAGATATTCAAGTTGTTTCTCATGGTTTTCTTTCTTGTGGTGGGGATGGCTCTGTAAAGTTGGTTCAGCTCAAAGATTACCCGCATGAGAAATTGTAGTTTCCTATGAAATTCAAAGACATCTTCAAATCTATGAATCAAATTCAGAGATGGCTCTTTGCCGGAGCTTGGTGCTTTTTTCCCAGCTCTGACATTGTTGTCTAAATCACCAATATACCAAAATCTATGGAAGACAATTAAAACTTGATGAATTTGCATTGAACAGAAAATTCAGGTCTTATCAGTTGATCCTTGATCAAGAATTATTCGCTCTCATGAAGTGCGAGTAGGTTCAGAACACTGCGGTATTCCATCCGCAGCAACCTCTTTCTTTATTCACCGAGTGTTCTATTGAATTCATAACAAGTCCCGCGTTTCTGAATGGGATGAAAAGGGAAAGATTGACGTCAGCTGTCTTTCATGTGCGTACAGATTTTCGTCATGCTTCATTTTCTGTAGTCGTCAGCATTGTATCATATTTTGAGGTGGTTATTGTATTTCCCATGATGTTAAATTGTCTATTTTATTCTATTGTTCTTAGTGTATATTTTCCTCCCCTTGATTATTTTCAATGTACATTTGTGTATTTTTCCTGTTGAAAGGTAGTCGATGTAAATTACTAAACTCAGCATTTTTTTTAGGGTAATGACTTTGCAGAGTTACAAAGTAAAATGAAGACTTTTATTTCAAAAGGATCTTATTTCTTACTTTTTAGACATATATCAGAAAGAGAAGGTATAGCACTCATTGTAGTTTAGCGATAAACATCCAGCGTTCGATTATGAATATTGTAGGTAATTAGCGATGGCTAACTCGATTCAAATCCAAATAAAAAAAAACACAATTATATCAATTTTAGAATTGAACTATGATCACTGACCAATAACGCAGATCTTTCATCTTTGTATTACACGTAAACAAAGTCAATGCAGAGTGCAGCCGAAAAAGTTGAATAAAATTCTAAATCCACGTGTCATCCGAAATCTTTATGCTCACGCTTCGCTTCCTTGTACTCTACCAGTACAAAATAGTATAGTAGGTCGGAAAAATACAGCAATAAATTTTCAAGCACATTGAATTATCTTATCTTCAAAATTTCACTCAATTATTTCTCATTTCTGCTGTCTCTTACTTTTAATTCTCTCTTGTCGGAGCTCTTTAACTTGTAGCTGACGTTCTTTTACATTCTTTTCCTAATTAATTCGGAATTTCTCTAGCTTCCATCAATCATAAACTGACACGTCTACATCACTGCTTCTATTGGCAGTAATCGGACCTTTTAGCCTATATTACGTTAATGAATGAAAAAGTGAAAACACAACTGAAATCTATGGGTTAAATCCCACAGCTTTCTTTAATGGCATCCTTCGTACTATATTGCCTAAAAACTCTGTGTGCTGCTCTTAATTATACTCCTACTTTCTACCAAGAACCAATTATTTTGTGGAAGAGTAAATAAATAAAAAAGAATAAGAATTATATAGTGGTAAACTTAATGTTATTTTCTAAATTGGACACTACATGAGTGGGTCCACTGTAAACCTAATTTTCTTTATATTTTACAAAAATGCCGATTTTCGTTTCTATTTGATTGTATTCATCTCATATCTTTATTCTTTGCCTTTGGAGAAGCCGAAACGGTACTTGGATTGGGACCTACGATTTTCCTACGTGGCCTATCACAAATGGTCCTCCGATTAAAGATTGGAGATCTTATCTTCTAAATGGACCTGGTACCGCGCCGACCCTCCCTTCTCTAATCAACTGCCTCGTGTGCAAACATGAAACATGCGAGGGAAAAGCCATAATAATCATAATAATAGTATAATACTGCTAGGCTCTCTTTGTTAAGTAACCCCAGAAAACGTAAACGCGGACCACATTGTTGAAACTGAAAGGGAAAGGGACAAGGCATATACTGTGTCGTTTTGAATGGAATCTATTACCCAATTTTTTCGCTGTGGTAGATTTTATGTTTGGTAAAACAGGAAAGGGTATGGGACTGTGGACTGTGTAAAGCGACATAACAATGATAAATTGATAAAGCTAAACTAAAGCCTGCGTCTCTTCTATCTGTGGATCTTCTGGAGATTCATTTTTTTTTTTTGTTTGGTAAATGAAAAAACTCTCATAAAATCAAAATGAAACGATTCCGTTTCGGTTGGATATTGCTTTCAATGGATTCAATCAGATCTGCACAATAATACAGTACATATAACCACTTGCCTATTCCTGTCCGATTTTGCACGAATCCAATCCATATCCTCTTTTTGGTTTGTACTCTTTCTTCTCTTGTTCTTGTTGTTTTAATTTTTTTCTCGCTGATTCTTTATCTTACACAAGAAGGAATTCTGTTCTGTTCTCTATCTTTGTATGCTCGATGGAATCTTTTTGCTTATGATTTTTCCTGATTTTTATTATGTGGTTCAAATTGGTGTGTTTGCTTTATTTAACTATGAATGGTTTATAATTCTGTATGTTTTTTTCCTTTTTGTCTCCCGTTGTTGTTGATTATTGCAGGGTTTTCTCTGGTTTCTGATCAATTTGGGTATGATTCTCCCTTTAATGGACCTCATTTGACAATATCTCTTACCCTCCCTCTGATAAGTTTTTGCAGTTGGGCACAGGAAATACTGGTTTCCAATTTTTTTTCTTTGCTTGTGCTTGATCTTATACTTTCAATTTTAGTCGTTGATGAACTTCAGTTCATTGTGCACATGATCCACTTATCACACAGCACTATTTGTGATGATCCACTTATCAGTTATTACACTGCAGTTTGCAGAATCTTGTTTGATTTCCTAGTTGACTTGATGGCATTTTACTTGTAAAGGTAAATATTGCATGAAAGATGCCTTTTTATGCTTGTTAAAGAGATGTTTTGGTGCCAAATTAACCAGCATTTAACTCGATTTTCCTGATAAGATGCCTTTATATCCAGTTTTATACTAAAATTGTGTACTTCGGATGTGCATGCTTCCAAAAGTAAATTTGTTTTGTCTTTTTAAGGATGATACGCATTAAATGCTTAATGTGCCTTTGGATTTTAGTGCTTAGGCATTTGGGTCCTTTATGGTAAGATGTTTTGCGAAGTTCATTTATGTTTGCTTATTTTGGATGATGTTGAAATAATTTGTGGCTTCTTTTCATCTTCATAGCATGTAACTCTAATCTACTTTTTATGTATAAAGTTAACTTTCAGTTTAACAGTTGTAATTATCTCAATCTTACGAAGAAAATTTATATTGTGCAGTCCTCATTGTACTCTGATTGCATAAAAAGTTCTACAATCTTTGGGTTAGGCTGTCAAATTGATATGTAGTAGTCTTGGTTATGACTTCCGTCGTTTGCAATGATGACTAGAATTTCTGAATCCTCTACCAGCTTGTCCTGCTCACTTCGTAATTAGTGGATTTTTGGGGAATTCCTTTTACTTCAATCTTTTCTTAATCAAATATAATCATTTTGAAACTGCTAATTGTAGTGTTGTTTTATAATCAAGCATTATTGAACACTTTAATGCCTATGTTTTCCCCAGGCTTGTTTTTGTCTGTGAATGGTATCTTGTTTCAGCATGTACTGTGAAATAGGGTGTGCAAGCCACCATTCATATAACAACAAGATGTTTGTATTCTAGAACTTCAAAGTACAGTTTTCTTGTGGTATTATCAGTCATTTCATTTTTATCGTAAACAAGTTCAAGCCAATATGAACTCTAATCTGCTGAAAAAATTATCGACAAATTTCACATCATCAAATTTTAGGAATGCGTATGTTCTAATGAGAGTTTAAAGTGTTACATTTACATGCTTTCTCATCGTCGCAAACTATGAAGATATAGACAAGTCTAACAGTCTGTCTTCAATTTTTTCTCGTTTCTTTTTAACCCTTTTGGGTTTCCAGTGCCTGTCAATGATAACCAAAGATTATCCACAGCAGATGTGTCAGATAAAAGAAGGCTGATGGCAGTAGCAGAAGCAAGAGCTGTGTGGCAAAGAGTAGCTAATCGTTGTTTTGTCCAAGAAGATGCGAAAAGGGCTCCCAAGTTAGCTTGCTGCCAATCATCATCTTCATCATCCAGACAGATTGATGGGGGATCAACAGATGCAGCAGACATGACAGATAATCCAGGGGTAGGTTTCATGCCTCTCCACAGGAACCCCTCGTATTCCAATCTACCTCCTGATACAAGATGGTGGCTTCAGCTGCAACCTAACTATGGATATCAAAAGGGTTTAACATATGAACAGTTAAATGCCTTGGAGGCTGAGATGGAAAGCCTTAGAGCTGAAATTGCAGACTCAACCTCTAAAATTGGTGAGGTTTGCCCAGATGATGATAGATGCAGATGCTTTGATGGAAGCAAGAATAGTGAATCTTCCTTTGATGCACATTGGAAGACTGCAGCTGATTGTATGAAGAAAGATCTGGAAGTTAAAAGGCAAGAGACAATTGGCCTATATGATAAGAATGCCCCAGAATCTATTGAACTTAAGGACACAAGAGTAAACTCCAACTGGATGGATATGGATCCAATTGAATGCTGCGGACCTCAAAAGACCAATGAGTATTGTTTTGATCCTGAATCACCTTGGATTGAGGATGAAAAGACTGTGCCATGGTGGCGCACAACAGATAAAGATGACTTGGTCTCCTTGGTTGCACAGAAGTCTCTTGACTATTTCCAGAATTGCGACCTTCCCCCACCTCAGAAGATGCACGTTAGGAGATACCCAAGTGTGCGTGTTGGATCATCTGATCATGATGATACAGTACCTTCATGTTTGAATTGGAAGCCACAAAGTGGTTATATCTCAAGCCCAATAGTTAAAGCGCATGGCTGTCCCAGTTCTGAAAGCATGCATGGAAGACACAGGACTTCAACTGAAGGTCACTTACAAAGCGGTTCTAACAAGCCATTCAGGTATCTAAATTAGATTATTTCTTCTGGTTGTTGTGCTTGAATATTTACTTCTGACATCTAACAGAATGCATGAGTATGTTGGCCAAATACACATATTGCTGTGTGTCAGAATATTCTGTTTCCTTGCTAATATTGCACAATTTTCAGTATATAATTAATGGAATTTTTTTTTTTGGTGCATATATACATTATTTTTATAGATTCACACACAAGTTATATTTGTATCCCAAACCTTAAATTTCTATGGATCTGCAACCTAAATGTAGTTATACCAAAACCAGCAAAGATACAATAGAATTTGGACAAGTTCCTGAGTGCGATCCCTGCAAGGCCCAGCTACTGGAAGCACTCCGGCATTCTCAAACGCGAGCTAGGGAAGCTGAGAAGGTGGCAAAGCAAGCCTGTGAGGAGAAGGAGCACATCATTAAGCTCTTCTTCAAACAAGCCTCACAGCTTTTTGCCTATAAGCAGTGGTTCCAACTGTTGCAACTTGAAAGCCTTTACTACCAGGTTAAAAATAGTGACCAGCCTGTGTCTACTTTGTTCCCTGTAGCTCTTCCATGGATGCCACGAAAAGGCAGGAAACTGCGGAAGGGCTTGCAAAAGACGACAAGAGGGAAACGAGGCAAGCATGGACGCCAAAGTCATGATATTAGCAAGTATGCAATTGCATTTGCATTGGGGTTGAGTCTTGTTGGTGCAGGCTTGCTACTAGGATGGACCGTAGGGTGGATGTTGCCTTTATGAGGTTCAACAAATCTCCTGCTTAACAAATTTTATTTATGAGAGAAACCGGTTCGATTGTTTGTATTTTCGTATGTATGTATGCATGTATTTTATTTTTCTTAGATGTTCCCCCACTTTTTTCTGTGTGTTCTGCTTTATTTATGTAAATTTTGTACAAATTATGAGGGTTGGTTAGATGTGCATATGGGGAGTAGATGTTCTGTCAATTTGGAATCTCGTCAAAGGTCTCTTTTGGTGATCTGTACATTTGATTTAATCTTAGCAGTGTATTATGGAAAACTACACATCTAGCTGGGCGTTGTAAATTAAATTTGGGAAATTGATACTTTGACAGGAGCGTGCCCATGGCTAATTGGCTATGCCTTTGTTTTTTATTATCTTAAACAGATTTTAATGCTTGAACAATTTCTTTTCCCCATAATTCAATTTCATCATTTTGGTCCAATTAATTTTTTTGGGTAACAACCGGAGAGCAAAGCTCTAAGTAAACATTGAAAGTTTAGAATAAGAAACCTCTATATTATCATGAAGAAGTCATTCTGCCATTTCAAGGGGCGGTTGCATGAGAAGAGGAATCTCTAATGGATAGTTTCTTGCACATCTAAAAAGGTGATCCGTGTAATGGTTCATTTCTTTATAAATATGTTTGATCACACAACTTTAGAATCGTGGGATCAACAGCTGAATAGCAAGCACCAGCTGCTTAATTGCTCTTGATTAACTTTCTCTTTGAAGAATTGCTTCCAGCTCACTTTTCAGCTCAACCTCCAAATTAAGAAGGAATGGATTGATTCTTAATTCCAAAGCCTGCTGAATACCTGCAAGATGGGATAAAAGAATTTTTTTTCTATTTGAAAACATTTCCAAATACGTTAGTTTTCCAGATAGACAAGCATTGAGAAAAATTAGCAATATTATCAGAGAAGGAAGTAGAATTCTTCAAAACCGAAGCTGCAAAAGGATTAAAGTCCACATGAGTGAGCCATGCAGCTTGGAAGCGGAAGGGCGATCTGCTGTTATCTCTAGTAAAACCATCCGTGATGTTGTCTAAGATAGGCCTGTGATCAGACGATATTCGGGCAAGGTGAATAACTGCGTAATCTGGAAACCTAAGATTCCAAGCTTCATTGCAAAGTGCCCTATCAAGCCTCTCCAAAAGCATGCCCCTTTTCCATGTAAACCGAGCACCCCTGTAACCCATGTCCACCAAATTAGACTGTAAAAACCATTGTGAAAATTTTTTATCTATACCAGACCGGCGTTGAGATCCCCCAAACCGTTCTTCCCTACTCCTTATAGCATTAAAATCACCAATAAGGAGCCATCGGTTGTTAATAAAAGTCATGAGCTGCTCTAATTCGTTCCAGATAGAATTTCTTTTCTGGGAGTGAGGACTTGCATATATAGCAGTAGCTTCCATCAAACAATTGTGAAATATACCCCTATGAATCCACTGACTGTTGTTACCAAGAATGTCTACACTCCACCCATTATTCCAAAAAATCCAAATACCACCTGAAAAGCCAGTGGCTTCTACTCTATGCGAATGAGTATATCCTATTTTTTTCATAACCTTATCAGCCTTCTCTCCACTGATTCTAGGTTCCAACAAAATAACAATGATAGGCTTGTGAACCTGCAAAAAAGTCTTAAGGGTACGAAGGAAAGAGGAGCTGCCTGCTCCTTGGCAATTCCAAGAGAAAATAGACATGGTAGGAAAAATAATAAAACAAACCCAAACAGACATATAAAACTGTACCATCAGATTAGTCTATTAAATATGGGTCCTTTGTCTCTCTTTCAAAAAGAGCATCATCATCATCCTCATCACTTTCAACTGATCCCTCTGCATCCAACATATCATCCTCAGACTTGGTACCCTCATGTTCCTGACTCTCCTCATCACTAATGATTAATGGCATGTCAGGTGTAGGGATATAATTGTTTCCTGGGTCAGGAGGAAGCTTTGTAAAATGATTTATCTGAGTTCTCGATTTTTCTATGGTGGGAAGGTCTTTTGAAAGTTCTCCAGTGCTGGTATTCACGTTGGTTCCACTAATCCTGACAACTGAATTATGATTTCGGTCAAGGGTGGTGTGCATTGGGATAAAATTTACATTATTGGGCTGTTTATTTTTAAAAGCAAAAAAATCCCCTAAAGTCACTGACTTGGGCCCAGAATTGGGCTTAGAATTCATATTAGAAGAGGGCCTAGGAATATATTTATTACCCGATTTATTTTGCCTTTTTTCAAATAAAACACCTTCTTTCTCTTTGTTGACGTTACGTGAAGATCCAGCATGCTCTTAGGCACTTACCATGCATAGAATTATTCCTTCATCAGTGGGACTGTCTTGGCCAATATCCTCGACAAAATTAGTTCCAAGGATATCAAAACGAGATTTCCCATTGACCTGACCGTTGCGAGAAATTCGCCTATCGTCCTGCTGTCTCGGGTTCCGTCTAGCTTTCCGGCTAACCACCATCCAAGGGCCGTACTCCGGTGTCGAAACTGGTATCTCTTCTGCCATTTTCTGCAGCGTGATCTCTTCTTCATCTTTCCCATTGTTTTCATTATGTGGACAATTTGTAATTCTATGGCCAGCTCTACCACACTCAAAAACAAATTTCAGGGATGCTCTCATATTCCACCATCTGTAGCCTCCCATTAATCCGAAGCTTTGACACAAGAGGAGACCGCAGGTCCACCATTACTGCAATTCTGGCAAATTTTCCACGGAGTATATCTTCTGTATTATAATCAACACGGATAACCCTCCCAACCACATCACCAATAGCTCTAAGCACTTTTTTATGGTAGAGATGCAATGGTAAGCCTGGTAACCTTATCCAAACTACAACTGAATCAATGGAAAAGCTTTGGATATCAAAGTTAGGAGACCAAAGTTTTACTACGAGGTAGTTTCCTCCTTCAATCCACAGACCATCAAGAACAGCCTTGTGAAAATACTTAACCAAGAAAAAATTGTTTCGTAGGTCCGAAACTTGATAGCTATTAGGATTCCATAAAGTTTGGATCTTGGAAAATACGACTTTATACCCTATTCTCCTTCCTCACAGATGAACAATCATAACCTTTGACCATTTTTTAACGAGATTAGTATGAAGATTCACCGAAATGGTTATCTCCAAAACTGAACCTGATTTGTCAATATGGATATCATCTGACGACAGGACAAAGTTAGGATCATCCGAAGGGTCACTTTCCATCTCTACTTCCATACCATGTAACACTTTATCCCTAAATGAAAGACCAGGTCCCTGTTGAATCTGATCATGTCCATGGTTAGGATCACCTACTCCCTTCTCTCTATGTTTTATTTACTTTGTGACTCGATCTTCCTCAGTTGTATTTTCATTAGGGTTCTCTCTTTCAGAGAGTTTTCTCTGCATGGCTCTCTTGTCCAATTAATTTTAATGAGACTTGATCCAATTAAAAAAAGTTTAATTACTTATTTTAAAGACAATACTACTAATATAATATAATATAAATATATATTCTCATTAATATTGCAAAACACAAACCACAAGCATTCAAAAAGGAAATGCAGATTGCGATAAATTTCTTATCCTTGGTATTTGATGGCAATAAAAACGAACGCCCTCCTGTTCCCGAGTATCAGCATCAGCTTGGATATTTCATGAATTTCATAGACCATGTGAAAGTTTCCGGGGCGGAAAATTTTTGTTGTTGCGATAGTTTGAAGGCCCAACCCATCCAAAAAGAGTTCGCAAGTGCAACGCCTATCTGGCTTGGATTGGGCCAAACTGGGCCCGCCTTCTTTAGGGAGAGACGGTTCCAACTCGAAAGGAGAACTCAATTCGTCGGATCCTCGAAAAGATTCAGCCGAAGAACATCACCAGAAAATTTGAAGACAGGTTACAGAGGAAGATGGCAATCATGGAGAAGCTTAAAATTTTTGTCGTTCAAGAGCCAGTCGTTGCAGCTTCTTGCCTTATCGCTGGAGTTGGTGCGTCTTTAGCATCCTCTTTATCTCATTTATATTTCACTGCTTCTAGGCATTCTCTCTCAGATTATCATTATTTTTTGCTTGATATAATCAGTTATTAGCTAATAGGTTATTCTTAATTCCGTCAAATATTTTTTTTTCTTTTTTTTTTTCCGTATCTGAAAGATATATTACGACTGCTACCAATTTGGGTGTTTTGGATTTTCTTTCGACTTTAGCTTCAAAAGTCCCTATTTTGAGTTTCAGGCTGTAATTAATTGTTGATTTTCCTTTGTTAGGGTTAGATAAGAGTAGGAGAAGCACAATCAGGTGTTTATTTTTCTGTTTTTCGTTAGGGATAAATTCCGTGTGAACCTGTGCAACTGATATTGGCAGTTCTAGGGATTTCAGTTTATAAATCAAATTAGCACAGCAGCTCTGGTTATGTAATGGAGATATTCAAATTAATCGATGATTGATAACATGCTCTCACATCACAAACCCATGCAGTTTGGCTTTTTTTGACTGGATAATTTGGTCTTGTTTTCCTATTCCAGTAATATGCTTAATCACAAATAGAATGTCTTGTAACATCTAACTAAGATGCGATTTCTTGATAAGTTTGAAATTGCAAATTTATAATTGGTAATAGCAACACCTCCCCAATATGACCCTTATGTTTACAATCTTGTTCACCGTTCATCTTGAATATCAAGATTACTTTTGCCATTTGCACTAGATCTATGTGTGCGTGATTGTTCTTCAGTTTGTGTGCAATGGTCTACATATATACTATTTATTTATGTGACCATGGTTTTTAATTATACTAACAGAAAAGAATATTAACATCATGTCTCGAAAATTTCAGGTCTTTTCCTTCCAGCTGTGGTGAGGCCTATTCTTGATTCCCTTGAAACAAGCAAGCAAGTCCCTCAACCTGCTTTAAGTGATGTGAGTATTTTTGCAAGATGATTAGCTATGTTTCCTGAATTAGAATCTTATCCTTTCATCATGCATCATGTAATTGGTATACTTTAATCCTTTGGCCTGTTCTTCACAAGTTGGGTTTATAGTTGAATTTTGAGGGTTAAAAATTTAGTATGATTTGAATCCCATCGAGAATAGTAGCATTCATGTAATAGTGTCAGGTTTCTTTTGTAATTAACATGGTATATAACACGCATTACTCCTTGTTCTATATCGATGAAAGTTGAGATTAACTTGTTATCGTTTGATGCAGAAACTTTCGATGCCTATTTCCTCCATTTAAATGGGCATCTTTTATGCAGCATTAGATATTTCAAATAAAATAAATAAATAAAAGTTGTAAAAGAAAAATTATTACTGGTCTTGGTTGATTGGAGCCTCTAGGTTATTAGCATATTTGAATCAAAAGTGGCCTGATTGTGATTTATTATCATCCTTTTTTTTTTTAATCTCAAAGGAGTGACCTTAATATGAGTGTATTAAGTCCATGATCCCAACAAGAATAAATGTTTTATCTACAAACTTTATCACAGTTGGTTTGGTTTTGTTGAACAGCTTTTGTCGAGCTTAATATGATTTTAGATGAAAAATGAAGAAAATTGTTGAAATGGATCATGGTTAGATTTTCAAAGTGAACTTGAACTGGTCTGGAGTTATATACTTAAATCTATTAATAGTTGATCGTGAACATGGTGAGCTAAGCATAATTGTACTTTGTTGGACCTTTAACATTAGAGATTGGTTGTGCCCAGTCTGGGAGAGTGGAAGTTACTGCATGCAAGAATGTTTTCAGTTTAAATTAAAATTTTGAACACTGGTGCTCTTTTTGCTGTTTTTCGATATTGATGTCTTGTATTTTATGCAGGTGGTTGCAGGTGTGCGTAAAAAGCAGGGATAATTATTCTCCCAACTCTGTTCAGTTTTTCTCCTTTTTCTCGTCTGTTTTTTACCGCCTCCATTCTAAGCAGCATGAAATAAGCTTTTCCTTTTTAATTAGTTGAGCACTGAGATGTGAGAAGAATTGCTCATTGAACATCATCCTGTTTTGTCAAGTATATGAATATTTTCTTGCTATGCTGAGTTAACTCTTATAAATTGTCGGTAGTTCATTCCATTCAAAATCCACTGTTTTTCCTTTCCTTATCATGATCAGTT
The DNA here is from genome assembly GCF_041381405.1 of Jatropha curcas. Lineage (NCBI taxonomy): Eukaryota > Viridiplantae > Streptophyta > Magnoliopsida > Malpighiales > Euphorbiaceae > Jatropha > Jatropha curcas. The sequence continues at coordinate 28,103,887 of NC_143155.1, forward strand.
TTATCATCATCATTATTATTATTATTATTACTATTATGATGTTTATTTAGCTACTTTCACACGTTTCATTCTTATTGGCTAGCAAGATGTGAATTTCCTTAGGATTTGTTCAAGCATTAAAGTTGAGTGCCTAATAATGTTTGTAGTGACTTGTAACCAAAATATCAATTGCGTTTGTTACTTTGTAACAGTTTAAGTTACTATGCGTTGCAAATTGGTAGATGTAGGGAGGATGGTGCTTGAAATTGTTTAATGCGGCCAATCTAGCCTCTTCTTTTGTTTGTGCAAACAATATCTTAAATTTACTGCAACATTTTAGTTGAATTCATAGAAGGTAGAAACATTCAAAATTTTGGCACTTATAGTAACTATAGAACAATTGCATTCAGAATTACCATATCCTGTGTGAAATAGACTATAACATATATGTATGGTTTCACCACTCATGACTATACTTAATTGCTGCACTGACTAACCACATGGCTGCAATCCAATATTGCTTTCCCATAAATTGCACTCTGAGAAAACGATGCAGCAGCAACAAAAACCGTTGGATTACACAGGGATAGGAAGATGACGACTGTGAGAGCAAAAGCCAAGTAAACGTCAATCTCATTGAAAGAGAAATACCAAAGTGGATAGGACCATAGCGGTTTCCAGGTAATTTAATGACCATGTTCTTTTGTTGTGCCTTTTCAATAGGCATCAAATCGCAAACCCATCCTTTAGTTTTTTACTTCTCCATGGAACCACTTGCTTTAAGCCTTCATAAATAGCCGCCTGTAACCAAAAAAAAAAAAGAAAAAAAGGAAGAAAATGTAAACAAACTGTTTCTTGAGTGATAGTGATCAAATTGGCTAAAATCAAAACCTGGTTTAAACTTTAGCATATAAGAGGTTTAACAGCTTGATCCGATCACATTTGGAAAAAGCCTTCTACCCAATAATTTCATTTACCAGAACAAGTAAAGGCTTCATTTTGCTCTTTCCCTTACATATAAAATCATTAGATCAAATAAAAGAAAAGAAAATTCATATTTATGATTTTTTTTCGTTTCTCGATGAATAGATTGTAAGGTCGATAAAAAAAAAAAAAAAGCTAGCTACTGCAACATATATATATGAAATTTAAGAAACCAAATGAGTAGAGAACTAACCCAGAAATGAGACCTTGCACGAGAGGAAATGCTGCCTGATCTTCTGATCCTAGTAATTGTAACATTGTTCTTGCAACTTTTATTTTCTTCTTCTTCTTCATCTTCCTCTTGTCCAAAGTAAATTTCCTCTCTATCCATAGAAGAAGGAAATACATAGCTTGCCCCACCAACGTTCTCTCTTGTACCCGTAAAAGCCCTTCTTCCCCAACGCCAAGAACCCAAAAACCTTTTACTATCATTTATTCCTCTCTTGCTGAGGACCATAGTACTAAGCTGCCTTCTTTCAGGACTAAAACTCCTGCGAAACGACCCATAACACTCCTTTCTTATCATTCTAAACGACGACGACTGAAATCTTGGCTTACCCATATAAGGTTCTTCCAAAACTGTAGTGGGCAAGGAAAGCTTACTGACATTATTACCATCTAACAAGAACAATCTTGGAGGTAATTCCAAACACTTTGGCCCAAAGTCAATAGGGTTAGAAAGAGCAGTAGAGCTTCTAGGCTTTCCTGGCTCTTCCTCCCACCGGAATGGGACGGCGGCGGAGGCGTAAAGTGGTGGCGTTGTCGTCCCTGACCTTTGCGGTGACCGCATATAGCAGCCATGTGCTTGTGGATTCCAGAATAACGCTAATTTTGGTGTAGAGATTGCCTCTGGTTCTGCTTCAGATCCCATTACTCTTTTACACTCTTTCTTTCTCTCTCTTTTTCTTTTGCTTTCCTTTTCTCTCTGTATTTTTAGCGGGTTTGTACTATATGGTATTATCTCTGCTTTTAAGTACCAAGGGAGACAATAGGGAAGACGAGAGAAAGAAATCCAAATGGCTAGTCTTTTTCTTTTGTTTTTTATTTTTTTTATTCTATTTTTTGGATTGAAGAGCTGAGCTATGTAATAAGTGCATTTCTATATCCTTGTCATGAGCACTGAATTTGCACTATTATTAGTTCACCTGCTTTCATAAGTAGGTTTAATGAAATTAGAGTACAGTGAGCTAATGATCATTACCTTTCTAATCAATGAAGTGTTTGACAACTTATAATATTTAATTTTGATAAATTAAGTGTTTTCATTAATTTTTTTCATTTATGCGGGAAACTGCAGCATAATCTACAAAATATAGTCAAATTGCATAAATTATTAAATAAATGCTAAGCAGCTTTTGGTTACAAGAAAAAAAAAAAAAAAAAGGGAAAATAGCGGCCCATTATATAGCTAGCAAAAGCAATAAAGTAAAAAGATACATTAAAATTTCAATTATGTATTGTTACCTACTCTTTCATTTTTAAATTGAAAGCAAACAAAATGGGACAACAAGAATAAAACAGTGAAAGCAATAAAGCAACAAAAATAATTTTCTTCTGGTTCATGGTAAAACGAGAAAAGTCTGTTTGGAGAGTGACCTTATCTTTGTTAAAGCGTTTCATGATTTTACTTTCACATCCTTTGAAAAATAAAGAAACGTGAAAGAGATTGATTTCAAATATTAGAAACCAACAACAGACACACGCCACCTGATCTATTCTAAGCTTTTGATCAAGAGCAGAGAAAGCATTGGATGCCACACTTGTGATGAAGAAGAAGAATCTGTCCTTTCCAAGGGTTTGGACGACTTGTTAGACTTTTGCAATATCACTAAAATGCCCTTTTCAGACAAGTCATTTCTCGCTGCCACCAAACAAAGCTGTCTTTAGAATCATCCATTTGCTTTGGCTATTTCTGTAACAACTTTACCCAAGTTGGGAAGACCGATGAGAGAGATAAATGGAAATATGAAAGAAAATAATGTAAGAATGAACCTAGCAAGCAAGTAGAAGTACGTTTGAGAGTCATTTTCAAAAGTAGTAAAAGAGAAGGCAATCAATGCCATACTCTTTAAATATTGTATTGATCTTTCCTTTTGACTTTTGGCCTACTTCCCACTTGCCCCCTCCACCTCTTATTTTCACCATAAAAAAGGTAGGGTCAATACCACAATCTTAACGCAATTAGCATTTCCAAATATTTGTATTTTGTAGAGATAATCGAGATATTAAGTCAATTAATTATTAACTCTCCTTACTATTTCTAAATTTCAATTCAATCTTTAAAATCATTAACTATTTTTTTTCAAAATAGCTCATTTTTTTTTATTCTTCTATAATCACCAATATTTGAAAATTCACTGACTACATCATGTTCAAATATTGTATTGCATGTATAGATAATTAGTAAGAATCATGTCCAAAATGTATATGGAGACGGAGTGGATTGAAAAACGTGGTAGACTGTTTGGATAAAAGAAAAAAAAATAAAAATAAATAAAAGGCAAATATTTTACAGCTCAATCTTAGACTTTGGACTCTTCTTAGGTCAGCAGAGGTGGGTCTACCTCTGATTATTGCTTCTGCTTTGTCTTTTTCGAGCCCAAAATCTAACCTTATTCATTATAAAATTAAGCGTAATCAAGGTGTTGAAGATTTTCTAATCATGTCTTTATCGACAAACAGAACACTTTAAAACTGAGGCCAAAATTTGATTTCTACTACTGATCATTTTAGAACGAGCTAATTTGCTAGTGCGAAAGTACTAGGCCCAATGTCTCGGCTTTTTGGGCCCCAATTAGTGTTGTCTTTGATCCTCATGAAGAACAAATATGTGGACCAAGCCCATTATAGATTGGGCATGGTTTTGAAGCTCCGTATGTGAAGCCTGGTTAACTGGTAAAAATATTGGACCAAGTCCATTGATTACCTCAGGCTTATTTTTATGGGCCGTATAGGGCCTGCTTTGCGTTGGCTTTGGTCTGCCCAAAGTCGGTAACGACAAACCTCCAATTAAAAAAGCTTAATTTTGGAAGAATTCAGTTTAAAAATGTCTATTTTTTCAATTTTTATGTTTTCAAATGAGATAATTAAAAGTATTCAAAATCGCGTCACTTTCAGTTTCTCATAATCAAATTACACAAGTATCAGTTAAGCAATATGTATATTCTGAAGTTGTAATTTACTAATAGTTTTTACATAAATATATAAAATTGATAAAAACATAATTTACTAATTGTTCTTCCCTCCCAGACGATTACCGGAGGAAAATGCAATAGAGACATGGAGTCAGGAGTGGGCTGACAGGTGAAAAAACAGGACCTATTTTATTTCTCGACATTCGAGTCACATTATTTGTTACCATCAGTCTGCAACCTACTGAATACTGATGCATCGCTTTCTCATCTTATTCTTTAACCTTACCCAAAAATAATTTACTTTTTGTTTTAACTCTTTTTTTTTTTTTTTTATACCACAGATTTCCCTTATTTGTTAGTTGAATCTAAATATACTTTTTACTGTGTGAAACCTTTAAGAGGAAGACACCCGCAATAGATATTTTTCTTTATCCACGAAAATTCACCACTCAATATCTTACTTTTTAATTTTAGAGGTTATATTATTTGGAGTTGTGAATAATATTAAAAAATTGCATATTTCTTTTTAATTTGGTGATACTGAAATTATTTTCATGAAATGATGTATGAAGAAATAGCCTAAGAGCAAGAATGTTATAATGTAAGGCTGAATCCTGGTCCTGCTTCCAGGAATGAGGAATCCAGGTGTTGTAAGTAGGACTCAGAAACAGCAAAGCAATTTTTTTTTTTTTTTTTTTTAAAGAAAAATTATTATTACTAAAAAGTTGACCAAAGACTTTTAGCAACTTTCAAGATGGAAAATTTGTTGGCTGCAATCCACCGTCTAACCACTTGCCTGACTGACATATTAAAGACTTGTCGTATAAATTTAATTTTTGATGCAGTTTGAAAAGAAATCAAGCTTAGGAAATGGCTTACCTTATCTCATATAAATATATACATATATATATAGAGAGAGAGTTCAGTTCTTTATCTAGCTATTAAATAAAATATCCGTTGGAGTAAAAGACAAAGAAGAAAAATAAGTTTACAGGTTCCCTGAACTAATTTGAAAATTAAGATTTTTTTTGCTAATTTTGCTGCTCCTAAGCTTCATGTAATCTAAAGTAGAACAAAAGAGTTGAAAGCGGAAACTTTCAAATGAGAGACGATAACCATATCTTGTATGTCGTTTTCAAATGGATTTTACAACTTTTTAAAGCTTTTATTTCCTTTTTATCGCCAAAGTCACCACTCCAAACAACACCAAGTAATCTCCATGAAAACAACTCTTGCCTCCATTTTTTAGAACAACCTCAAAAGCCGAAAAGAGACAACCTACTCTCTCTGTCAGGATCCCACCATAACCATTATGTTTGAGTCATACAACTTGGACCTAAAAGACATTTCTCACCTCCATAAAACTTTCCCACTTAAAAATTACACCCAAGGAATTTCATATGATCGTCTTTTTCAAAGGCTTATATTATTACACAGGACGAGTGGAAGAAATAAAATAGAATAATAAGAGAGGTGACGTGCGCCTTATCCTTTTAAGTCCCAACAACACGTAACCCTTAATCCATTTCTCTGAGAAGAAACAGGATGTCTGTCCCCTAAGAGAAAAAGAAAAATGGTTTCTGAACATGCAAAGTATGCGAGTAAAACAGCCTTTGAAATATGGCTTTTTAGGATTATGTACGATCCGAGAGAAACTGAAGGCCCAACATGTCGTGTTTCTGGGACCAGCACCAGAGACAATTATGAAGCCCTGAAAATTTAATGGAGTGTATACCCAATGGCCCCAGACAAAAAGAGGGTGCACAGAGCTATTGAGATGGTCCCTAAATATCATCGGTCCAGAGGAGAGAGTTGAAGCTAAGAAACTATGTCTATGAGGGCATCTTCTTCTGTTGCCTTTCCCCGAGGCAAGTATGTAATATGATAATGGTAAAAGCTACGAGTCCCTTCGCAAGAAACCAAGAACTAACTGCCACCAAAAAAACCAAAAAGCATTACATATATAATTTTTACAGGGTGATTCAATTTAAGTCCATACCAACCCATAAACAAGGTATACACAAATTTCCATTTCTAACCCTGGCTTCTCTAAGTTTCCCCACCGTTTTTGACAGTCTTTTCCTGCTACATCCTTTGTCAAAGAACCAAGACCAAGATTACGCTTATCCTTCACTCTACTTCCATCCACTGCAAGCTCAAAAAAAACTGAGCAAACTGAACCACCAATAAAGGCTCCTTCCTTCCACCATCCAAACAAAATAAAATTAAAACAAAAAGGGTTTCCAAACTTTCATTTATCCGACTTGTGCTCTGACTCCAAGCTTGCCACTGTCACTTCATCCTCTAGAGATGATGCAAGAAACTTGCTGCTAGTACTCATTTTCTTCACTTCCTCACTTGAATATATTAAGATCTTCCTAACCATCTTACAGAACTCCCTGCAATTACAAGTTAAGATTTCAAAAACCCATTAAATAACAGTGTTAAAAAAAGAGAATAAACTGGTGGGAAATTTTGTATAAGCTACTTACGGCCACGGATCATCACCCACAAGCATCATATCACCCTCATCATCAGTAAACACAACGGCCCATTTGTCGCGAGTGGAAAGCTCTCCTTTGATTTCAAACATTTCCTCCAGCTCTTTTATAAGATCTCCGTACCCTTTCAGCACTGTCAGATCAACAGCACGACCAACAGCAACTCCTTGCATTTGCACCTTCTCAGAATTAAACAAATTTTATTCATCAGAATTTAATGCCAAGACGACAGATGGCAAACCAATTAAAATCCACAAACAACAATAAATTTTACCTTTGTACGAGTTCTTGTGGAAGAAGTGGAACCTAGCTTGCTGTGTGTCTCTCTTGGCACTACTTCTGATGCACCTTGCTTCTGATCTTTTAAGGGATTTGAAACATCCATATTTTGAGCCTTGTCAGAATCACTTGAAGCTGGAGCAGGTCCTTCAGTGCCATGGGAGTCAACAGTTGGACACAAAGCCTCCTTCTCTGGAGTAGCAGCAGCATTGGAATTGCTTGTTATATCAATTCCAAATAAACGGCAGCCTACAGAATTTTCATATTTTTTCCCCTTCTCCACCTGGTCATGGATCAGGTTATTGATTTGCCTTGATGGAATAGGAGAGGCATATCCAGAAATAACGGGCTGTGTTGTTATAGTTCTGTTGTCTTCAGTTGAATCAGGGAAAAGGCTGAGAGAGACATTCATGTGAGGAGAAGAAGGCCAGATACTCTCTGGTTGGACCCTCGAGTTACCACAGCTGTTACTATTGAGAAGATTGCTATCAATTTCCTTCTGTCTCATAGACCAAAAAACTTGGCTTTCACAGCTTTGTGTTTCAGCCACACTGCCTAGTTGGTTAAACTCATGGGACTGGGTTGATCCATGGTACCAGAAAGGCGAAGCAGCTGAATTGGTAGTGATTTCTGCATTTCCAATTAATGCACAAAGTTCAAATAGAAATACAAGCAAGAATTCATTGAAATACCTAGCAATAATAATTGCTGATAATCAAACCCGATGTTGGAGTATCCACAGGTCTGGGCCTTTTACTCTTTACCACTGTTTGAGGAATATTTATAGAAGCAGAAGCTGCAAAAGGCTCTATCTCCCATGAAGAAACTCTCTCTGGCCTTTGAATTGTTGCTGGCTCATCCCATTGTATCTGTTAAGTAGATTATAAAGGGTGAATTTATCAAAAACAATAAAAAATGAATAAGTCAGCATTCAATGAGATTTTCAAAACTGTCATCAACCCTCAATGACCGCCATTTAGAGCCTGACCACTGTGGAGAAATATCTCCAACTCCGACTATAGTTCCTGTAAACCTAATCAAACAGTTCAAGCAGGAATTAAAGTTCATCTAAAAGACAAAAATACCGCAAGACAACTGAGAAACATTAGGTAAAGATACCTCCTCTCAGGAGATTCTTCTCCCTCAAATCTCATCTTGAAGCGCATGCCAACAGAAAACCCATGGTTTACGGCAGCCAAATATTTGTTCAACCCAATAATAAACTGGCTTGTCCTGAAGAACATGAAAAAACACAGTAAAGGTACACCAAACTGGATGAAAAATTACTATGTCCCACCTAGGTTTACAAAAACATGGGAAAATTAATGAAACCTCGGTTTGTAGTACACAACAAAGAGTGTCTGAGTAGTAACAGCATGAGATGCAGTAGCAAGCACTCCTAAATGCATGCTCTGGCTGGATATCACAGATGAAGGCATGGGGCTTTGCTGACGAGCAAGACGCCTAACCCCAACCCGCAATTCCCCATTATCACCCCTGTTCAAGCAGAGCAGAACATATAGACATTAGACAACAAGTGTAGAGGGAAAACAAACAGCAACAGAACATTAGCAGAGCTGAATTTGAATAACAAAAGGAAGTTAAATTATTAGTGTCCAACTACCTCAGAAAAACAAAAGCATCTCCGGCGACCAGTCTCTTAGATGTGACAAATGTACTCCACCCTGTTGTGAGTAAGTGTCTCCTTGGTTGGCCTAATTACACAAATGAGTAACACCACCACACATTCAGCTTCTAATTCTCAACAATTCTCTTTCCAGTTCCTTAAGCTGCTCTGATTTTTCAGTGAACTAGAAACAGCAATATCACAGAGAATAAAACAGCAGTTGTACAAAACATTTACCTCTAAATATGTGTTTAAATCGCCACTCATACCCATGAAGATCTTTAGCAGCCAATTCCTGTGTTGGAGTTGATTGGTTCATGTCCTAATTTAAATGGAACAATGGTTAATAATAAACTTTAAGTCAGTTTCCAACTATGAATAAAGTTGATGCATGGTTACCAATGGAGGCAAACATTCAGTGGCGTGCTTTCGGAGAACGGAGAACCCTCCATGGGTGCTAGTATCAGAAGCTGTTAGAATTTTGCAAAAAGAATGAACTGTTTGCCTTTGTGGTTCGGGTAGGCACGAGTCTGGGCTTGTAGGCTCTGTTTGCTGTAATCGCCGTATTTAAAAAGAAAAAGAAAATACAACACATTTAGTTCAAAATGTCCATCTCTAATTTGGAAGTAACCCTTTTGGTAACCCCGAAAGAAAAGGTTAAAGGGAAAAATCGAAAGTAAACACACTATCAATAATTGCAATTAAAAGCTCATCTCGTCTAAACAGTAGGCAAAAATTAACTTTGACCCAATTTCTGATTTTACAAAATACACAAGTAAAAAGAAAATTCCAAATGGAACATATTCACTCACGTCTGGTTCTGGGTGCAAGGTGATCTGAGCATAGACTTCATCTGTCTCTTGCTCTGCCTGTAAATTGGAAGAAACAAAAACAGAAAAAAAGAAAAATTAAAAGGCATCGCGATCAAAACAGGAAGAGGACAATAGCAAATAAGATAAGCAAAAGTAGCAAACCAGTAGTTGAATGTGAACAACTCGGCAGAGGATCTTAGAAGGAAGATTAAACCGCGGGATTTGTTGAGTTAGCTCCTGATTTGTTGATGCTTCCAGCTGGAGATAATCAAACCACGTAAAATTGAGACTTCGAAACCCCACCCTCCGATAGAGAGAGCGGATTTCGATCCACAGATAATCATGAAAACGGAAAGAGGAAGCAAATTTTCGAAATAAAAACCACGTACTTGTTCCATGTGGCCTTGAGGGAAGTAGAAAACCCTCTCCCCTGGCCGTGGGACCTCCACCAATGGACCTGCACATGCCTTCCATAGCTCCGTATACAGATCATCTCCTCCTACACCCAGAAAGCTCAAAACAAATCAAAACGCAGGACAGGAGATTAAAATTTTCTTCAAAAAATAAATGGGTTTAATTAAACTCTATTTGGTTGCCAAGAGAATCCAGGAAAAGAGAGGAAACTGCAACTTCTGAGCAATAGAGTTAAGTAACTCCTTAACCCTTTAGAAAGCAGAAACCTTCTCTCACAGACTCAAATAAGCGCCGGAACGCAGATGCAGTAGACCGAAATCAACAGAACGATTCAAAATTCCATTTTCCTTTCTTCATTCTCCTTTCTGGGCAACTAAACAGAGCAGTAAAACCCATTTATTTTCCTTTATTTGCGACCCATCAAACAGAGTCTCTGAAACCACAAACAAAACCAAATTTCCGATCCTCACCTCTTTCCCCATGAGAAATGGAACCACCTCTAGGATTACTCTCAACATGAGCCATCAAAACGACCACAAAACAACGTCGTAACAGAGAAACAGAACAAAAAAGACAACAACAATAATATTTCTTGAAGCAGTAAAAACTACCCCATTAATGGCCAGAGCAAGAAAAAGATAGCAAAAGAAGGTCAGCAGAGGCGACGGTTATGTAAGCATTGAATTGATAATTAGTATAGAGTAGGTGGGTTTTTATCATCTTGTTTGGGTCTGTTTCGGTTACAACACCGCTTTGTGCTTTTGTGCTCTTGAGTCACACAAAAACCGCTGTTTTTCTTGGCAACACTTTTGAGAGAGCAGAGTAGTTTGTTGTTGCTGTTGCGATTTCTCTCTGAAGACTTTGAATCGACGTTGCCAAAGAAAATTACCAAATCCCTAAAACAGCTTTCTCAGACTCATAACATAACATTGCAGTGAGCTCTCTCTCTCTCTCTCTCTCTCTCTCTCTCTCTCTCCAGTCACTCATAAGTTTCCACCACTCTATGCTTTCTCTTTCTACTCTCAAGTCCTTTTCCTGGGTCTGGTCCCTGTAAATTTCTTCTCTCCAAAATCCAAATTACTCTTAATAGGTAAAGCACTATACACTTTCCTTACCACTACTAAGCCAGTATCAAATCAAAACACAGATTATTTATTTTTATGATTTCTTCTTTTTCATTATAAAACAGAAAGATAACAAATTCTTTGTATCATTAAAAATATTTTCTTTTCCCTTTTTTTGACAAATATGGGTGTAATTTATTACTACTGTTATTTATTGGGTCTCTGTAATCCAAATTTTAAGATTATGTTTAATTATAGTATTTGATTACAGCCTTTAGTTAAAGGATTTTGGACAATAATGTATGAATTTCAGGATTTTCAATTTCTTTATCACGTCCAAAAATAGGTATTAGTAATCAATCTCTATTATTTGAGATTGACCATTGCTTTTCCTGACATTAAATCCTTTTTTTTTTTCATGCATTTTATAATTACTATCTTAAGTAATGATATTTTCAAAAAAGTCCAATTCTAGTAGATAAATCTTTTACATTATAACTTATGAAACCAACACTTCAAAGTGAAACTATTTGTTAAATCAATAAATTCATGGGAAAGGCTTCAAAATGATAGCATATTTATAAACATATCAACCTATAAACTGTGAAATTTCTTATTTTATAATTTTCTTTGAGCTTTATTCTCCTTTTATACAAATAAATAATTTATTATTCTTTATTATCATTATCACCTTCTAACATTGTAACTTGGTAATAAAGATGTTATACTAAAAATTTTTAATATAAATTTAAGGCTTATTTTAATATAATTATTTCATAAAATTTGAAATAAAATTGATATTACCTTCTTACTCCACCAACTATAATTAGATACGCAGCAATCATAAATTTTCAACTATTGATTTAACTATTCATACTTAAATCCATTAAATTTTCATTATTTATATAGATACCATTTAAACTGACAGGGTATTAAAATATTATTTTTACTATTAATAAGTATGATAAATAGCAAATAATTAAACAATTAAGAGTCCGTTTAGTTTAGCTATTCAAACCAATTAATAGCTTACGGCTATTAGCCTATTAGGATATTAATATTAGTGTTTGATAAAGTTTTGGTAGCAGTTGTTAAAATATTAAATGACCATTAAAATATACTTGTTTTTTTATATATTATGGTGAATAATGTATTTTTTTATTTTTAAGACAAACATATGCTTTTATCTTAATGTGCTATATAAATAAAAAAATATTTGTTAAAATTTTTATATAATATTTAATAGAAATTTTTATTTTGAATAGTTATAATAAAATTAATGGTTAAAAATACTAATTTTAAAATATATTTTATTAATAATTATTTTTAAAAGAATAATAAAGTTTAAATAAAATATTAGTATAAATTAGCTACGAAAATACGAAAAAGGTTCAAAACAGAGTTGACAGAATCAGTAACTATTTTGTAAGTTCCATAGTTGCTGACTAAAATCCTTATCAGACGCCTACAACACCAATCGCGAATCATTTATCAGCTCAACCACCAAACGCTCTCTCAATTTGTCAGATGGCTATATATATAGAGAGAGCATAGGTCATACACGTTGAAGAGGATTGGATATATTGTGATAAATAGATTCAAGACTGAGGCTCTTGAAATCAACATGAGCTAAACCCTATAGGATCGACGTGAGCAGCCGCGGAGCTAGACACAAAATTAAAAGGGGCTAATTTTTTTTTTTTAAATATCCAAACAATTAATAAAAATTAATGCCACTTCATCCTTGCATGAAGCAAATCAGAGTTGATTTCAATAAATGTTAATTTAGGTTAACATATAAGAATAATTAAATAGAACAGTACTTAAGACAGATAATCGAGTTAGATCTATATATCCTCACAGAGTCATTTCAAGCGAAACCAATATAATGAACATTTTTATCTATTAGATTTGAATTTAATAGTTTTAGCTATTTGCCCGTTATTAATTGATTTGTTTATTGCTTTGATACTGAAGAAAAAATGTTTTATTCATTGCGACGGCTTTGGGCATTATTCACGAAAATATTTATTATAAAGTGCAATAAATATTTTTATTATGTAAATTCATATTATACTTTAAAAAATTAATTTCAATCCCAAATTATTAAATAGTCTCCATACATCCAAATAAGTTGTAATAGTATCACTACCCTGACCCTAGTTACGTGGTGAGTAGGGATCACGAGTCTACCGTACGGCCCTGAGGAAAGCGAACGGTAGCCGTCTGATAAAGGCGGCGGGGGAGCAATTGCGTGATTACACGTCACGTTCAGACGGTTCTGGAGTATAGCTCCGTTCCATCCCGTTATTTTTGCCGCCGTTACGGGTTTATTTCTATCTTTTGCCGTCTCTCTCTTTGTCTGCATCGTGGCAGGCAAACGTGTTGGCTCGTGTAAACCCGGCAGAGAATTTTTGGTTTTTATTTTTCAATTTTATTTCTTCTTTTTTCTGAAGCGTCTTACGGTATTTTGCTTGGTTAGTTTTTAACATTGTGAGAATTATTAATTTACACATGTTGCCCCTATATCTATATGAACGCATGGGAAGTGTGTTGGCTTTCGATGTGTCAGCTTCGTTTAAATTCAGCCATGCGCTCCCTTCATCTCATGGGGAACACGCGCGCCAAAGTTTTCGTCTTGTCCTCTTCTTTTTGGTTATTTAATTAAATTTCAATTATGATCCAAAGGCCAGCTAAAAACAATTAACAATTTTTTCAGGAAAAGTTTTAATAAATTAATATAATGCGTAAATTTTAATTTATAATATTATTTTAACACTAAATTAAAAAATATTAAAAGATATGCTTTTTATTTATACAATAATTTCACATATAAATGAAGCTTTGTTTGAAAAGAGAAATCTTTTCTTAGCAAAGGAAATATTCAAAAATAATTTTCACATAAAATTAGAATCTCTCCAAATTAAAAGAAAATGAAGAATTAATTGAGAAATTTATATTATTTAATAAGATGACGTATAATTTTTTTTTCTTTTTACTCATTTATATATTCAACCTATTGATATACACGGATAACACCATTTTATTTAAATTGTTATTTTCGTCTAAATTTTGATTTTTTTTATACAATAATAGAAGTACATACATGATTAACATGTAAATTTCACTTTATTAATTAAGTGTAATGTCTTTTTTTTTTTTTTTTTACTTTCCACATGAATAAAATCAAAAGATTTCTAATTCATATTTTCTAAACGAGGACTATTTTATATTTCAACAATTTATTAGAAACTTATAGTATGAGTAAGATCTATATATAGTCCGCCTTTGATAAATAAAAAAAAAAAAATCTTTTTATAATGAAAATTGTTGATTTTTTTTTTATTTTATGACAAGCTTGAATACCTTTTAAGAATTTCTTTTTCTCTATCTTTTTTTTTTTTTTTAGAATAAGAAGTAACCATTTCAAAATTCCTGGAAAGCTAACAAAATCATTATTTTATTTTATTTTATTTTATATTATTATCGAGGCAACATAAATATATATATAGTATGTTAAAAGTGGTTATCAACAGTATTTATAATTATTCATTTTTAAAATTGACGTCACTAATTTTATTTTTCTAACCGATTTAGCATTATTTTATTTTTCCTGTCTTTTTTAACAGTGGATATTTTATGTATATAAAAAATTATGATTCACCAGTATTTGTGGTATCACATCATGTGTGGCACGATAAGTTTGATATAGAAAGTGTCGAGACACAGGCAGCACTGCCTTTAAAAAATTACCTATCATTTTTGTCTAATTGAGCAACATCAACAAACTTTGTACCTAGTCTCATTTGTGTTTCTTTTTCCTCAAGGGCAAAAGTAAAATTTTCCTTTTAAATAGCAAATATGAGCTAAATTACTCATAAATTATTAAATATTTAAATTTGATACAATACCATTTTCAATAGTTTGAGTAATGAGTTGAATTTAAGTATTATAATCCCTAATTTAAATTACTCGTAAAGTTAATTTTGTAAATTTTGAATATAAATTTATATTTAAATAATAATTATGAATTTTTAAACTCAAAATCAAATTCAAATTCCTTTTATATTGATGTATTTGCTATACAATATGAATGCAGAAGCAGGTGGATTAAATTTCATATTAAAAACATATAAGACGGGTAAATGTCATATAATGACAAATGTGATTAATAAATATGGCTTAAATCATTTTGTGTTTAGATAAATCAATTCATCGTAGCCTCAACTATTAAATAAAATTATCAATAAATTTAGTTAATTGCTAATATGACTCAAATTTAATATAATACTAAGATTTAAATATGTATTTTGCGATGGAAGTTTTCGAGTATATATAAACATGTGGGATTAATCTGATATTGAAAAATATACAATAAATAAGCATATATAATGAGAAAAGGCGAAACAATGATAAAACAATTGATTCGAGTCTAATTTTTAAATAAAATTATTAATAAATTGGATTGATTGCTGTGGGCCCAGATTTAACTATGAATATGTTACTTAAATGGAAAGATTAGGCAGATAGATATAAATTAACACATAACACAAAAAGGAATAGAAAAATCGAAAAGAAAAATAAATTGATATTGGGGGCGTGCGATACACATTCTATAGAAGGGCGTGGGATCTATTATCCACGGTAAAACCTAGAATTGAGACCATTCCGATCTGTTAGGTGGTCCCGAATCACACGTCAGAATGCCTACCCCATTAAGCTCGGCCACGTGGTTTGGTCGTTTTCATAACCACGCGTCATTACCTGACTAGTCTCCCCTTCTTCAATACGGGACATTCTGCTTCCATTTTCTTAAACAGAGTGAAACGTCTTTTTAACCCTCATTGCGGGTAATTGTAAAAAGTAAAAAGAATGTATTTACAGCCAGATATTAAGCAAAGCAAGGGTGAGGATATTAGAAATAAAAACTCGTGGGAAAGATGATATTATTAACGGGGAAGGTGTTAAAACATAAAAATAAAAGAAAAAAAGAAAAAGAAAAAGAAAATAAAAGGTTAAGTTGACCTAGTCATAGGCAAACTGTACCAGATAAATAGTGATGCATTGCAGAGTAGTAAATTGCAATAAAAACGAATACAGAAATATCAAAACATGTCACACCAACATTCAAAGAATCCAACAACTTCAAAATTGCCTTAATTTTTTTTACTCAGCTAAAGGATTTTTTGAGGTTGACAATTGAGATTTCATGCGTAAAAGACAGCTTCTTACAGTCATCATATTTTATTTTATTTATTGTATGTTTAGGATGTCTGAGAGCTCGACTGACAAATAAGATAGGTGGGCGATCTCTGTAACCACTGCATACCAATTCTTTATGATATACTATGTTGAAGTTAACATCTTATGCAATTGATTTGTTATATTGGTTTAATATGAATTTCTCACACTATAAAATTATATGTGATTTCTTTTGGTTGAATTTATTGACTTTTTATCATAAAATTAAATTCAAGCATTTTGATTTCTTTTAAATTTGCCAAATAAAATATATATCATGATTATAACTAATCATTGATAAATTAATAACATTTTGGAAACTTACACGTTTGTACATGTGTGCACACACACATGTGGTCGCACGTGGTTTGCATCCTTCTCTTTGACTAAAGAAACTAAAAACAGAGAAATCACAATCAATATTTGAATATTTGATTTTATTTGTGTTTGTTTGGTTAAGTGAAATTCAAAGTATAATGTGGACCGTTGCTTTCAAGCAACTCACAAGAAAAAGAACAAATTATTATTCTAATTTTTTTTTTAGCACACGAATGAGAATATTTTTGCATACATTAAGAAAAGATTAGTGGTGGAATGGAATCCAAATAATTATACTCTTAACTGTACTTAAGCCACTAACCCCCTTCGTTAAGCTAACATGCTTCAGTATTCCCTTGCCAAAGAAACTCCTCAACATAATTATGGCTGTGATCTCGTTGCTTTTTTTTTTTTTTTTTTTACTGAGAGACTCAATAAACCGAAATAGTATGATGAATATTACAAATAGTTCTCTTCTTGTTTCACCAAATTAGTGAAAATTCTATAGTTGAGAAGATTTCAACCGAAGACTTTACACTTTTCATATTAATAAGAAGACCAATCATATCACGTCTAGTTGATTTATTATCTATATTATATAAATTTTTTTTATTCATTAGAAGGCCTAATAAACCGAAATGATATGATAAACTACATAAAAGAAAACAGTCATCCACTCGACTTATCAAATTGGTGAAAAATCTTATGATCGAAAATTAGAAACTTCTCATGCATTACAATAGTGAGAAAATAAATCAAACCACAAATGATCATTTTTGTGGAAAAGGTGGAAATATTAACATAATTTTTTGGTCCTTGGGAGCTAATTATGAATTCGCACATTAAACTGTGACAATGTGAACATGAGACACGATGTTTTTGTTAACGTTAGCCTTACATATAATTAGGATAATAATGGGAAATGAATCCAAATGGTGATTAAATTGCACTGGATGGGCTATTTTTAAATTTCCTTATAAAGAAGAATCAAAATAAAGGGGGTTTGAGTAAATGTCGCGAAGCACAAACCAAGATTTTATTCTTATTTGCATCTTTTCTACATCAAGCTACTCGTTTGACTATTTAACAACTGGGGCCAAAAAAATTTTTCACAAACTACTCTAAAATGCGGATGTCGTTTTGCCCGTGAACGACAGCCTCCTTTGTTATTCGGCATATTATTTTGCGTTTTGTTGTTAGCACTCTTTCAAATGAAACTACAAATAAATCTATTCTCAAATTTAATAAAATAGTTAATAAGATTTTAGTTTATTTGTTGAAAAATTTGACTATTCTCTATTGTCAAGGGTTAGGAGCTAAAATCTCATACTGTGTTGAGAAGAATATTACCCAGAGTGGAGTTAATTACCTTATCATGTAATACAAGGTTAATTAAAAAAATAAATCCTATCGTCTAATTTAATCCATCCAATCAAAGATTCCTCGAGGATAAAAGATTATGTCCCTCAAATTGTCAAAAAGACAAAAACAATTCTTTTGAATATTTGATAATAAATAAATACAAATATCCCTTCCTTATGGGCCATGATCTACTTATTTTCCCTTTTTCTTTTTAAATTTGAAATGTTTTTTTTTTATTTTATTTATTAGAGGTTTTATAGGTCGAAATAACACTTTGGACTACACAAAAGGGGTAACCTCTATTAACTCACAAAATTGATGAAAACAATTGTGGTTGAAAAAATTCAAACTCGAAACCCTTCATTTCTCACATAAGTGAAAAGACCAATCAGACTGTCACCTGATTGACATTTAAAATGTTTTTTATTTGATAGAAAACTTTGTTGATTAACACTATCTATTCAATATTACCGATTAAGTTTTTTCTTATTAATACAGTTTTATGGTTAAGGGTATTTTTTTTAATTTTCTCGTGAATATCCTTATATCTTCTAAATATGAAATTATAATTAAAGATATTCTTAAACCAACTTAATTCGGAACTAAACGAGTTTAAAAATAGTGTTCATTTATATTTATTGTTATCTTACCAATTAAACTAATTCAGAATTGTATTATGATAATGATTTTTATTTTTCTGGCTCAGAAATACATTTTTTGTAACAAAAAGTTGATAGTATGTTGACAGAATCTTCTGAATTGTTCCCATTACTTTGGATTGTTTAAAAAAGAAAGAAAAAGAAAATTAATTTTTTTCTGAATGGTGATGATAAAGTTAAATAAGGTGATTAAGAGAGAGAGAGAGAGAGAGAGAGAGAGAGGTTGACCTCACTGTAGACAATGTGTCCTTGTTTCGGGACATAATATATTGGAAAATAGATGATTGGTGGGGCTATTGATTTAGAATGCACACCCCATGTGGAGACCAATTCAGTTTGTGTTTCTTGGCTGGCTGCCCTAAACCTTGCAAATATAAGACTAAGAGGCAGCCCACAACCCGGAAAGGTATTTGCCCACTATTCTTGCTCTTCTCTTTATGTCCGCCTAAGTTTATAGTATTCTTGATGTAGGGTACCCTACGCAAAATTTATTATTAAAGAATAAGGGGCATTAGCATTAATTATATTTTTCTGGGTTCCTCGGGAATGATAAACAAGTTCGCGTTCAGGTTGGATTTCATGTTACAACATGTGAAAACAATCATGGGCTATAGGGATTTTTTGAATTTTTTATTCTTTTCTTTTCACGTCTACCAAATAGATATATATATATATATATATTAAAAAAAAAAAAACTCAAACCACTAGTTCATTTTTCGTGTCAAAGTATCATATTTTCATTGAAAATAAGTTATGTATAATAAGCAATGATAAGAAATTAAATCATATCATTAAACTTTAGGCGAGCATCACAATTCACAACCACCATATTTAAAAATAAAAAATAAAAAAATTTTAAAGCCTCAACAAGTGGGGTTTCAATTAGTTCCTTTTTACATGTAAGTAATGGTACAATTTGGACCTAGTTTGACACATTCTAAGCAGCTAGATCCATTTATTAGGATGAGAATCTAGAGATCCATTGGTCTTCAACTTTCTATGTTTTTTTTTTTTTTTTTTTTTTTTGGGTTACAAAAAAGAGAGGGTAAACCTCTCAAGAACACAATCTAGAATAGGCTACTCCACGGACATCGCGAAGTAACCAGTCCTCCAAATCTGGAGGAACATCGTCAAGAACATGAATGACTAAAGGAGTACTTTCAGTTAAAAGTAGCCAACCAATGGGCATAGAATTTGGCTTTACGATATACATGATTTTTTTTTTATTTATTTCGTAAATGGAACGCAGCCTTAACATGAAAATATTGGCATTAAAATATTTTCTCATTATTTACACAGAATAAATTTTAGCATATAAATTGCATTTTTTGTTTACATAATGCAGGGTTAACAATGTTTTATAAATTTATTAAATAAATGTAAACGATGAAGAATTTTATTTTCAAAATTTTAAAAATAAGTATCCGAGAGTGGGGAAGCATGAATCACGAATTATAGTGCTCCTACTTGGTTATTTCAGGGTATGATGAAATGGGCAAAGGCATAAGAAAGGGGGAAGATTGGCTAAAAGAGGCAAAATTAAGTAGACGGAAATTAGAAAGGAAAACAGAACTTGTGATTGGCCATAAAAGGAGTTATTGGAGAATCAATTTTAGTGGTAAGGGTGGGTAATCAGATTGGGGCAGGGGACCAAAGATTTGGCTCTGCCCTGGCCATAGGATGGTGGGGTCACCCCAGACAATGCAATCAATGATTACCTTAGTACAAATATATATTTAGCACTGGGAAAGGATTATTGTTGGTATAAAGTGCCCTACTGTGTAGGATTATTATTAATTCCATAATAAAATATATTATTAATATGTTTTAGTGGAAGTCAGTTAGGCAGTTTAGCAAAATCCGCATCATTGGCTGGAAATTTATTATAATTTATTTATTAGTTCCTATATTATTTTTGCTTCGAACACCCTACAAAAGAGAGAGAAAAAAAGGGCAGATTGGAAGATTTTCCTGGCCGCCTCTGTAATTTCTAATATTGGATGAAATAATCAAGAAAATGTCAACAAAAAATAAATATAATCATACAGAAGAAAAAAAAAAATATAAGGGTTATTATAATGTAATAAACAGTTTCAGAGTTTCGTTGGAAATTTTGAGTAAAGGGCCCATCTATATAAACTCCAAATGGATGCGGTTATTTTCACAGGTTAGTATTGTATTCCTAGTGTGCGTCTAAAAAAAAACAAAATAAAAGTTCACTTAGAAGGAGATTATCTAGACTAGGGAAAATAATTGAATCCTTACTTACGCACGCAAGCCATATTGGTGAGGTTAGCATGGAGACATTATCTATTACATTACACAAGTGCTTTGTTGTAAAAATGAATGATTAGCACATATGACCTCCAAATTATTACTCAGCTTTGTAATTTAGACAAAAAACTGGCAGAGAGCCTTGACAAAAAATGTCACTCTAATTTTTCAAATCTCATTTTTGCTTTACCATCGTCGTAAAAGAAAAAAGTAGTTGAATAAAAAATCCTATGCTAAATAAAGCCATGAAGCAAAGGGCTGAGTGGACCGGCCGGTTATGAAGCCAATGAATGCATGACAACCCATTAATGAGATACTCATTTAATTAATAAATAACAGCCAAGACTTTCAACAGGAAATAAATCAATACTCATCTACACAGTAATTGAACCTATTCCCTCAACTCAAGGAACTCGTTTTCCTTGTTTTACATCAACTAAATGACCCAACAATGCATGCATGCTATGTATGGAGAACAATGACATTACAACTCAAGTGACCAGAATAAACAGTAATAACAATTCTTGACAAACCCAAGTAACTGGCTTGTTAAAGCAGATTCCAAAAAAACTCCCCCTTGTGGAACCACAATCCGCTCTTTAAGCAAATTTGAACCTCAGCAGAACTGCAGACCCCATGTCATTGCTTAATGAGACCTTCAGGGATTTAGCAAAACAGTTGATTAATTGCCGAATTCCGTTGACCATAATGAAAGATGTTATCTGCTTGCAAAACCATGTTGAAAACACTTCATTGAAACTGACCACAAAATAGACCTCAATACCGCATGCATGAATCTGAAAAGAAGCACATAGCTCAATGGTAAGATATATCTTGCAGTTTTGAGCAGAATTACCTGGAAGGGGTACATAATGAAATGCAAAATACACAACCAGGCAGGTACAACCTTTTCATGCAAACATGGTTATACGTCGAACAGTTTACACGTCCTTTAAAGACACAGAATAGAGGTCATTAAGTCCACATTTTCCAGGGATTATGCACAAATCAATCAGCCTTTTCCCTTTTCACGTACACCTCCATGCAAAACAATAACAACAACAACAACCAAGCCTTAGTCTCAAACTAGTTAGGGTCAACTATATGAATCATTATTTCAAATATTCACTTTGATCAGCTAAAACAATGCGAAGCAAAATTTAGGTCAGGCAAAATATATTGAAATAGTACTTCTTGTAAAAAATTTTGAAAAGGAATTTTAAAATCATTTGATATATTAACCAATAGAACAAAGCATGAAATAGACAACAACTAATTAGGGTCTGCTACACGTATCTTTCACTTCCATTCTATTCTGTTTGTAGCTATATTCTCATTAACATCAAAAGACCGTATCCAAGTTGTTCTAGGTCAACTTCTTCTCTTTTTTTAGCACCCTCAACTACTAAAACATCAAGCATTAAGTCCTCAAGTTTAAAACATCTACAAAATGGAACACAACTACTGGCTGAGTCATTTCAAAAAATTAAAAGAAATATCTGAAATAAAAGTAAATCAAGCATCTTGTAGTTCTATGTAGGTGTTTCAAGTGACTGAGATCCAGCTTTACTAAATATTTAAATCTGAAAGGTATAGTTGACTATCTGTATTTAATACAAATGTTAACAATTATAAACAACAAAACTACAAAAGTGAAGAAATAATAGCAAACTACATGATATCACAATTAATAACCAGAGACATAAAACATCCATAAGCGTTGCTTGGTAAGAGCATAGCAAAAGTGTATACCAGAAAAAAAGCATGCAGATTCCCAGTAGGCCCCCAGCCCATGCTCTCTATGATTCATGATCACGAAAGAAACTAAATATATTGTTTTAACATCTGTGAATAAAACGCATAACAAAAACACAAAGCAGTTGGGAATATAAAGTCCTATGATCCCCCTACAATGATATATAAAACGCATACACATAATTATATGCTATAACCATACAACTCTAGCTTAATGCCCAGATATTACATATCAACATTGATATTAATCACAGTAAACCATGTCATCAGTCAACAAAAGCAATTCATTAATGAAATGCACACTGATTGATGTAATCCAAAAGACTCATTAAATTGAAAATTTCATGGTAAACTTGGGAACAGTTAAGATAGGTATAGCACTAGCATTCTTCTTAGTGAAATTGGATGTTTGTGTTATAGAATAAACTTCATGTACTGTGGCAGAATTAAAAAAACCAAAAAGAAAAAACAACATAATAAACAGAGATAACAGGTGCAATTTAAGATAGTTACGTACTCAAACAATTGGGCAATTGTAAGTGCTGCAAAGCTGCATTAGTGCTGTTTGATTTGCTGGCTCAAGATTTTCACTGATGATGTGTGGATACCTCCCAGGAGACATAACAGAAAGTTGGGCCATTGAAGCAACTAAGAATTGTTTTGGATCCTTTATGTCCTTAAGAGGATCCTCTTCCTTTTTCCCAGCATTGTAAAGACTGACAAAGGTGGCAGTATAACCCATATTTTCACTAATATCTGGCATTTCTGGTTCCTCTTCAACTCTATCCTCCTCTGGCCGTGAGAGAAGGGTAACAACGCTGTCCAGCATCTTTCCCCAGTATCTAACAGCGGCAGCATCCAAAAGGGTAGGAGATTCACATATCAATCTAGTTGAGGCAACTGCAGCTAATTTAACTTCAATAGGCCCAGTGATTAGCTTAATATTGGGAATCCAGAACTGCTCCAGAATCACAATAAATATATTGGGTTGAACTGCATTCATCGTTTCTACGAGTTTCGCAGGACCATGTTTGACCAAAAAGAGTGACATAAAAATCAAGAGGGACTTGACAAACTTCACAGTCCGTTTGTTTTGCAGGCGTGTAAATAGGGCATTCCAGATATGAACCATGAAGGGAGCTATAACACCATAGTCCAGATTCTCAATCACAGTGTTAAGCACGTAGAAGCCTTGTTCATCAGTACTTGGGGATGACACAAGCCTGTTGAATATGCCTAGCACTTGGCCAAGTCGCCCCTCTTGATTGAGCTCATGGGGTGCTTTTTGAAGAAAAGCTTGAAGTAGACGCACAAGGGCCGGCACATTTGAATTTCTCTTCCATGAATCAGGGGAGAGGAGAAGTTCAAAAATTTGCATGTAATTAGGAGAGATTGGAGGCCTACTCAACTCAACGAGCTGAGCCAAGAGCTGGAATGCATAAGGCAAGAACTCAGAGACATCATTTGCCAAGATAACCTGGAGGCTGGGAAAAAGGCTCGTTTCAAAAGCTGGTATGAGAGAGATGTCCCTCTCACATGCACGCCTAACAAGAACAGCCACTGACTCAAAGAGATAGTGGTTGAAAATTGGATTCTTTGGATTTTTGCACACTTCATTGAGAATTGAAGTCAATCCAGAAATACAAGGAGCTGCAATCTCAGAGGATATTTCTGCCACACCTAGAACACGCATAATACACTTCATTACATATTGATTCTCCTCAGACTCTGGAAACTTCAAGGCATTGAAGAGGTTA
Source organism: Jatropha curcas (assembly GCF_041381405.1). Taxonomy (NCBI): domain Eukaryota; kingdom Viridiplantae; phylum Streptophyta; class Magnoliopsida; order Malpighiales; family Euphorbiaceae; genus Jatropha; species Jatropha curcas. The sequence goes on from NC_143155.1 coordinate 28,128,047, forward strand.
TTCATCAGCACCTGAAGGAATGGAGTAACATCTGCTGAAGTATACCGTGGTCGGCCTCCCTCATCCTTGACTAGCAAGAGTTTCTCTATACAACTAGCAGCATAAGAATGAACCACATTCGACTCAGCACCAAGGAAACGAACTAAATCTGGGAACAACTGAACTGCAAGAGGCTTTGGTATCAGACTCCTAAATACTGTAAAGAACTTGAGAGCACCAGCCTTAAGCATTGGAAACGCATTTATATCCTGACTCTGCAACTCGGGCAATATCACCTGTGCAAAAAAGTTCTGAACATCCACGAGATCAGTTGAAACAGAAGTACCCCCAGCCTTCTTAGTTGCAAGGGAAACAACCAAATAAATAGCACAATCCTTGTCCTTCCAATTTGCTGCAGGGTTTGCGGCATATGAATTCAACAAATTCTGTATCTGAACCGCAACCAATTCAGTTACCAGCATCCTATAGTTTGTTGCAATTCCTTTAAGCAATTCACACGCAATCCTCCTTCTAGTATCAAGATCACTCCCCTCCATATCCCTCCTAATGAACTCAATATAATTCATCTCAAAGAGCTCCTCATCCTCATCCCTCAACCGCACATTAGGAATCACAATACCCTGACAAATCTGCGGAATGACCCCATCACTACCAAACAGAGTGTGTTGCACACTAGTACTCACTGTAGTCAAAAACTTAATTGCTGTAACAGCTAATCTGTCACGGCTAGAAGACTGAGATACATTCGCTAACAAAGTCCAAATAGCAAGGGCAAAACCTTCCACGTATTCCTTAAACTCCTCCTCATTCTTCTCCATGTAAAGACTAATATTCTCACATACTGCAGACCTAAGATCATCAACAACAGCTAGCCCATCTGCAGTGCTCTCAACTGCAGGATAGCTAGTGGTTAAATATTTTTTGAACTCAATCATCCACTTGTCCATATTGTCCTCGAAGAACTCGGGCAATTCTTGAAAATTCAGTGAATAAAATATCCTACAACACAATCTCTGGGACTCAAACAACGGCTTTAGAGCTAGAGGGGAGCCACCACCTGAACTAACCGTTGAGTCAATTAAAGTAGCTGTCCTAAGGAAAATGTCTAGCAATGGTTTGGCAAAATTATCGAGACAATACTTCAAATCAAGTAAGAGATCATTCGTTTTGTACTGATAACGGAATTTTTTGAAAATAGAGTTAGCCGTACCAAGGATACCGTTCACGGAGGCATAATCATTATTCCCAGAGGCGGCACTGAGATTAGCTAAGAGCTCCGGAAGCAAAGCCGGCCATGACTTGGGGAAATCGTGTTTGCCAATGAGAGAGAGCGATTCGCCGAGCTGTGACTGAATGCGAGGAGAGGAGGAGAGCATGAGACTAACGATTAGGGTTTTGATCTGATTCTTCTCGTCTTCCAGGATAGGACAGAGGGAAGAGTCTGGTGATGGGGCCCAGCGAGTGCGGAGATGGTTCTTAAAGTTGACGGCAGCCGCGTGGCGGATATGCTCATCAACTGATGGTTCTGCGACTAAACGGAGAACGGTGAGCGCGTAGTTTGGGCGATCGGCGGCCTCCATGAGTTTGGCCTCAGCGGCGCGCCGCGGCTCCGGTGCGGGAGAGAGTGTGTGAAGGAAACATTGGGATAGAAATTCTGGATTCAATTCCATGATTGGAGAGAATTTGCCTGGCTTTAGGGTTTTTGAATGCGGCTATAGAGTTTCTGAGAAAGGAAATTGATAATAATGGAATGAAATTATTTTAAAGCATATGCAAATAACGGAGAGAGTAGCGAAAATGCGAAATAGAGAGTCTAGTAGAAAATGATAGTGAGTTAACGAGAGGGAAAACGCTCCACAGAAAGAATTTCAAAGCTTCATTAGGGCTGTGAGTGATGCTGTGTTTTGCAATTTGAGAGGCGGAAGACGCGTGGCTCTGATTGGTTGGTCACCGAGCTGAAAGGTTGTTTGGGCCTGAAACAATGGCCCAAAATGGCATAGTAAATGGGCCATGACTGGTTAGAACTGTAGATCCCTTTTTCGCTTGCCGCGGCCTTTATCTTAGCTGTAGATCCCAAAATAGCAAAATCTATGCAGGTACTCATATCTCAGCCCAAGTATCCTATCGTCATACTAGACTTTTTGTATGGGATTGGATTCCCGAATGCTTGTTATCCTTTTATTCTTGATGTTAATGATGTATCCTTAAAAAAATAAAAAATAAAAAATAAAAAAACGTCCTTCGCCATTATACCAGCTTAAACAATTGTAAACTGTATAACAAAAGAAGTAGTATAGCCAAAAAGATAATTTTAGCAAGAGTATAATGCAATCATCCTCAATATACAAAAAATATATAAAAATTTAAATTTTCTAACTTTTTTCTATATTTTGAGGCAAACATCAAATTACTCAACCATTAATCCAATCGCAAATATAAAACATATTTATTTGAAGCATGTAATTACATAAATCTTTTAAGTTATGGAATTTTATAATAGGTTTACATATACGCACTCATCAACTATATATAGTTAATATTTCAGATGCTTATTTTTAAATATATTAAAATATTATTCATAAAAATAGTTGGCATACTATAATGAGAGACAGAGTGTTACGTGTTCAAAGAATCTTATAACGCTCAGTTAAAAAATATGAAGTGTGCAACCACTATATACTTCCTATATAAAAACCTCATCAATTTATAATGTACAAACACTCGAGCTTTTTTCCATTTTCACAGTCAATAAATCACTTCTTATTGTTCTTTTTAACTGTTTTGTAAATTTTTTATATCACGTGGCAAAACACAATACGTATAACGCACCTAATTCATTTAATACGCATATTATATATAAAATTATATCTTATTTTTAAATAAACGAGTTAAATTAGTTAATTTGTGATGCGACTCATTTAAATTTCGTGTCAGAAATGATGGCTATTCAATCCTCACCCTTAACCGTTTTGACACCCGTAAATCCCCTCTTTAAGTATTTAGTCACATGGGAAAATTGAGGCCAATTGTGGCTTGCCAACATGCGTGTCTGTTTATATAGAACCCGCCAACGTCATTAAATATTGGTATCCCACCATTTGTTTTGTCTATCTTTCCCGCAAAAAAACAAAACAAGCAGCTTATATCATACACGTACTGATATTTCATATTTCCGAAAATGTGGAGATATCTCCCTCGCGTCTTTGCGGCTTTCTCCCGATGGTAAGTGAAAGATGACAGAATTGACACTTACCACCATTCCAGTAAAAACAGTAGTCACAGTGCATAAATATTTAATCTGTGCTTAACTTGATAAGCTCAATCAGCAGTTTGTTGCCTAACTAATTCTTGTTCAGGTAATGTATAAACTTTGAAGAAGAATACGTTAGAAACACCAGATTTGGAGGAAAATGGGATCATTATTTAATCCGAGAACTTATTTTCAATTTCTACTCTTAGTAATTCTGTTGGTTCAGTAATTAACTAACTTCTTATTTGTCAAGTTTAATATCAACTTCATTGTACTTTTAGAGATTGTTTAAATCAATTTTCCTTTAAAAAATAATAAAATCGAAAAGGGTTTGTTAAATAAATTTGAGCTCCAATTAGTTCGTTGAATTATTACGATCCAGCACTTAGCGTCTCGTCTACAAGTTTGTAGTTTGTGTTGAGAGTCCAACGTTTGGAACGGTAGCTGAGAGATCAATATCGGCATCGCAACATTAATGGTGGTATGGTGCTGAAACAATCTGGGCGCACCCATATATATATATATATATAGAGAGAGAGAGAGAGAGAGAGAGAGAGAGGGCCGGTTATGCCTATTTCATTGTGGTCCAGTGGAATAATCATGCAGCCTCTCAAATACTGACACAATAATGTAATTCCTCTGATTTCTCCAGCCTTTTTTTCTTAATGTATAATAAAAGAACTTGCCTTGTAGATAATTATTTTCTATGGCTGCAGAGGAATGGTGTTCATTTCCTCCACATTCCAAGGCAACCCACCACAAAACTATAGTTTAAACATAGAGTAAATATATGTATATTTTTAAAAAAATATAAATAAAATTTGTAGGTGCAAAATCAAATTTTGAAAAATTTGAAAGATTGTTCGAATCCCTTATCCATACTCAAAAAAAGAAATATATGAAAGATAGTATCCCACTTAAGCCTCCACAGAAGTTCTGTAAAGATTGTATCACGTGACTAAAAGAGCCTGCCTGATTGGAGAGTTTTGCAAAGCACGTGGACGACGTTCATAAATCGGTGTTTCCAATAGTTTTATAGTAATATGTAAATAGATTCTCTTCGCTAATCCTTTTTTTATAGCAAATGTAAGTGCCTGATGGTCGGTAAGGAGGATAAATAACATTTCATCCATGATGAATAGCCGTCGGATTTGCAAGATTATACAAAACGAACGGCGTGATAGCATGCTCAGCAGTATGGCTGTGGTGGGAGATGGTACGCAAGAATAACAAAGCAAATCCCAAAATTTGCTTAACCGCCTGACAATTCTCTTCAAAGGACAAAAAAGTACCAAAGACGACAAACGACCTGTTGTTATCTGTCGTTTCATGTTGCAAAACGTGGCAGAATAACTTGGCAGAATATGCACCACGTACGTGCTCGTTGCGCGTATAAAAACTGTACATAGATTCTCTTTGCTATTTTTTTTAAATACAATTAAAGCTGCCTAGATTCGATCAACAGTCCATTCATGTACCAAATTAACAGGGAATTTTTAAAATTTCATCATCGTTATTTTTCTTTAAAAAAAATATTTCGGTAATTAATTTAGTGTATGAAATGATCTCATATGCTGAGCATAGACAAGATTTATCACATTTCAAATAGATAGTATACTTATATATGTTCGGACCGTGAGGTTAGCTTTTAATACGATAAAGAGTTTTGTATTATATGAATTGTCTATCGAATGGTACTATTGATAAATGGATATATGAAAAAAATAATTATCAAGCAAATTAAGTTGAGAGTTGAGAGCAGGGTGAGTTTCCTTGTTGAGAAAATGGCATCAATCATGCAATGAAAAGAAGAAAAATATCAAATTAAAGGGTTACTAGCCAACCTTCGTGATTTTAGTTAATAGCAGGTAACACTTTATTGGCCAATGGTTTCCCATACGTGAAGTATAATCTTATAAGGACAACATAATTATTATTTTGATCACATATCACTTCATATATAAAAGGTAATAAATGACATGCTGTCTCTATCTCTCTCTCTCTCTCTCTTTTTCTTATCCCTGTCCATCTTAATTGTTATATTTGTTTTTTTATATTATACCAAAGTATAAAATGATCATTAAATATTTATTTAATTTTAATTATTTATATAAATAGAAAACACTAAATATGTCGATCAGGTTCCTTAATTCTCTAACTATATACGAGGAGCGAGAAGTCTCGAATTTGAATCCTCTCAATTATAATTATTTTTACCAATTTTGATTAATTAAACAGAGGATTGTCTCCCCGTAGTATCAATTATAAAATAAATAGGAATGCGCTGCCAGTTGATATATGAAATAAGACATGATTAGTTAGTCATTTTCTTTCCTTGTAGAATACTAATTGCTTCAAAAAAAAAAAAAAAAAAAAACACTTGATTGAAATGTGCCTCCAGCTAGTTAACAACTATTAAGGGTGTTATAAGCAACAAAACTATATCTGTATTACAGCGATTATGAAATAAAATTCAATTTATCTTTAAATTTGGAAGCAATATAATTAGCTTAAAAATTAATTTTTTAATAATCTTACTCTCTAAACTTGTAGAAAAAAAATTAATTTAAAAAAAAAAATTAAGACTCATAATTCAATGAGTCATACGTGATCCTATATTGACATCAATAATAAATTAATAATCAAAGTCTCTTTTTTTATATCTTTTAAAAGTACCTACCTTTTGTAAGAGGACAAGGACGGGCTTGCTCCGGAAATCACATTGGTGATTGCATAATCGTAGTAAAATTTCAGAAAAAGGTAAAAAGAAAGCACCATGTGTTTTCTCCCACGTTGCACAGCATTATTGAGCAATACATGAGATAAGTACATTATGGCTCCTACAGTAATAAATACTGCCCCTCATCCTTTCCTGCTAAAATTCTCTGTGATATGCAGTATCTCAAATAATGTCTGAAAAGCCAACATGTCCTTATTAATATATATCGAAAAGATTAATAATTTTCTAACTCACTAAATTCGTGACAATCGTTATCGAAATGATATAAATTCTCTGCATTTTTATAAAAAGAAAAAAAAAACCCATCAGAATTTACAAGATTGAAATTTAAACTTACATCACGGTAACTTTTTCTCGCGCATCAAGGAAAGGAGTGGTGATCCTTACCCCTTAGCAAAACAAAAATTAAAAATTTGCCTTCTAAATTTTTAAAAATTTTCAATTTTATCCCATAAAATAGTGTATCTTTTTAATCTCATCCCTCCTAACTTAAAAAAAAAAAAAAATGTTTTGCCATTTTTATCTTTAATCCTGATTCCATCAGCCTACCAAAACGCAGGCCCTTTTCTTTTTGTTAAAAGAAAGGTGGTGGACTTAATGTTTCCATAAAAGGGGCAAAAGCTTCATAGTCACAATCATTGGACTACAATATTTGCATGACCAATTGGAAAGATTAAATTAGTGTCTTGGTGAAAAAATTGCGTCCTTAATAAAATTCATTACTTTTTTTTTTTTTTAAACAGAGACATTATATATTTTATGATGCTGCAATTTTAGCAAACTTTAAATTCAAACTCGTTAATCAATACATTAGAAGGCTTATTAAGAGCAACCCATTTTGCTTCCAAAGCATCTTATCCTTAAATAAATCCATTACCTTAAAAAATGGGCATCTATTTACACAAATTGATGCTGTCCAAATCAAGGTTTACCCCTAAAGCTACAATCACCCCAGAGTAGCAAATGTCATGCGCAACGTCACACGGAAAGACCATAAAAGACCGAAGCATGTCACCGATTACCCGTGCGACCGTCCACCATGTGAACCTTCCCCAAGGCCCCAGCTCTACTGCACCAAAAGCTACAGCTATTGACAATGATATTCTATAGACAGGGGCGATTTTGTCTTTTCGTCACCTCTCTCTCTCTCTCTCTCTCTCTCTCTCTCTCGATAGGAGGCGTGTGTCAGGACTCAAGAGGTTGTTCAATTCCACGCGCTGAGAATTGCGTAAATATCAACACATTATCATCAGGTTAATGAGGACAATCAAGATTCTATTAATTACAACATGTGAGTATATTCTTAATCTAACTTTGTTTTAAAATAAATAAGAAAAATTAGTAGTAATAGAAGAATCAGCCGTGTAATGATTGGATAATTGCTCACTCGCGCCAGCTAAGCTAAACTGTGGCAGGTGAAATATGATTTGTCAACTACATGGCCAAGCCTGTTCTAGATAGGGCCTTTTAGTAATTGCATAAACCGTTGTTGTGTTTGTAGTGCAATATAAATAAATCTCAGTGACGCTCAACTCAAGCTTAAACGTCCATAATGTAAATGGAGCAACCACCATTTACTGAAGATGACCCGGCCACAACCACCACCACCACCACCACTGCCACCTCTCCACAGGACAGAATCAACCGTAATTCTGATGCTTCTCGATGCAGCGGCGGAACAAGACATCCAGTCTACCGTGGAGTCAGGAAACGGAGGTGGGGCAAATGGGTGTCGGAAATTCGCGAACCCCGTAAAAAATCACGAATTTGGCTAGGCTCATTTCCTGTACCGGAAATGGCTGCCAAGGCTTATGACGTGGCTGCTTATTGTCTTAAAGGTTGCAAAGCACAGCTTAATTTTCCAGAAGAGTTAGAGGACTTGCCTAGGCCATCCTCGTGCACGGCTAGAGATATTCAAGCAGCAGCAGCTAAAGCAGCAAATTCAATGAAAAAGAGCAATATCGCAAACAGCGACGGCGATGGTGACAGCAACGGAGATAGAGAGAATGATGATTTTTGGGGTGAGATTGAATTGCCAGAACTGATGAATAGTGGGTTGAATTGGAGTTCTTGTGCATGGAGTTTCGCCGGCGATTGCACGTGGATGGACGGAGAGGCTCCACAACAGTTTATGGCATGTCTATGATCGTGAAGCTTTGTGCTTTGGTCGGCTGTTGTAATCAATATCCATATTTTTAGATACGTATGTATGAGTATTTGTGAGCAGATTCTTCTACTATATATATGTATTTTGCAATAATATTTGTTTTTTGAATTAATACGATACGGAGTTTCGAAATTCATAAAACCGATTTGGGGGTTGTTATGTCATTTAATTTGAGCAGCCTGTAATATAATAAACCCCAACACCCTTGATTTGATAATTGATAAAGTGCACCTAATTTCTACTTTCTGTGGTTGTAATTAGATCAATTAATGTCTATTTTTCAAGTTAATTATGCTTGTTTTACAATTTTATGTGGTTTATATGTATATAATTATTATGCTAAAACGTTATTAATTGGAGGGCGTAATCGGAATTTCTCGATCCAAAATGTTTGGAGTCCGACAGGCTGATATCAATTCACAAATTATCATAAAGTGACGCAATCTGAGATTCAATACATGTGGAGGATATTTTTTCTTTTTTTTTTTTTTTTGGCTCTTACATATTTTAAATGATTTTTGGGTAAAGCTCAAATAGGTGGAGACATTTCATAATCCAAGTGATGTTCTATAATCTATCAAATTATGTACTACTAGCCAGTACCTATGACCCATGTGATGCAAAAGCCATGTGTAGAAATAAATTTTGGATAGGTTTGAAAGAAAATCATTTTAACAGCAATTATTAATTATATTACGTGATTATACTTGACTATACAGAATCTATAGATGAATCTATAGATAAATTTATGAACCATGTCAATTAAAAAATCTCTACTTTAATAATTATTCTTGTTTTACTTTTTTTAAGTGAATAATTAAATTACCTTGTTTTTTCAATTTATATATATTTTTTTAATGATCTGATTTATAGATAGGTTTATAGACAGGTCAATAAATGCTTTACTTATATATACCTACCGGATAAACCCATATATGAGATAGGTATTGGCCTACATTTTAATTGTTAGACTAAATGATTTTTGTGGCTCAACTTCATCAATAGAAAGCCAGAAATCTAAAAACTTTTAAAAGTTCCGTAATAATGTTTAATTTGTTTCAAACATCTAAAAGTACAAACGTTAATTATTGGTTTCAAAGTCTTATCCAAACACTTCCTATACAGTTTTTTTTTTTTTGGAGAGCAAAGCTCTAAGGATTACAAGCATAATTTAGGATAAGTAATAGCAACTACACCATGTGTTAAGTAATTAGTCATCCCTGCAGGAGGATTAATGAGCAAATAAGTACCCAAAGGGAAGTTCCTAGCGATCTTAGAAAGTCAATCGGCATAAAAATTTCCTTTGGGCACTTCCCTAGCGATCTTAGAAATAAGTACCCACAATAACCACAGTAGTCATGCCTACATAAAAAAATTTTGGGGGAAAATTGTGGGATAACTTCGTTCAGCCCAAAGCATGGGCTGTAGGCTCAAATAAAAAGCAAATGAGCAACTTTTTGTCATGGACCCTATTAACTTTTGAATCCATCAAAAGGCCGATTCCAAAAATTCCCTCGTTTTCTTTTTCTTTATCAATCACGTGCAATTTAAAAGGATGTTATGAGATCAATAAAAAATTTAAAAAAAAAAATTTGTTGTTAGAAACTAAAATCTCAAAGTTCAAACTATGGGTCGTGTCAGCAATGTAGTCTTATCACGTGAGAAGAGCTCTTGAGTTCGATCCCTATTAAACACATCTGTTGTGAAGGGCGAAGAACTCGTGGTTTAAAAAAAAGAAAAAACTTAATAAAATTTTTTTAATTAAGAGCCCTAAAAATTACATAAGAATGTAAATGGAGAATATGCAAGATTTTTCCTAACAAAATATCAACCACTTTAACGCAACGTGAAGATTAAGGAATCATAAGGAGATGATCAAACATAAGATTAAACTGCAAGAATTACAATGTCTTTTGGCTTCAGTAAGTTTCTCTTTAATTACGCCCTTTTACAATTAGACAGTCTACAATGAGATTTTTATCACCCAACATTATCATGAAACTGGCTTATCTTAATACTAAGTGCAGCACCAACTAATGTCAAAGCCCTTACTGTTGTTCCCTTCTCCTCTATCCTTTTTCTTGGCCCATAATGGCCCAAACCCAGAATAATAATAGAATTCATGCCTGCTTGAACTCGCAGACCGTGCTCTTTTAGCTTCCCTTGGTTGGCCTCTACGTTCAGATTTCTTGGTAGAGGAATCAGTGTTACTGCTGTTATTGGTTATGCAAGCTACTGCTTTGTGCTCGTTCTCTTCACTTCCACTGAATTTGAATTCTCTATCGATTTCGTTATCGTCAAACAATTTATCCTTTTTCTCTGTTGGGTTCATTTCTGTGTCATTATTATTCGTCTTTCTTGCTGACTCATTTTCCCTGTTCTCCATCATCAATATAATCCATAGTGTTATATATTTATTATATTCCGCAATCATAAATTTGATTTGGATAATTCTTTATATATAATATATACTTGTATGCAAAACCCTAATGTGAGATATCCATTTAAAAATATACATGTAAATATATAGATATGAAATGCAAAATTGGTGCACAGATTTTAATTACCTCTCAACAGCTCGAACAGAGTCACGAAAGTCCTCGTTCCCATCAAAACTATTTTCTCTTTCAAACTGATATAAGGAAAATGTTAAACCAAACAAAAAGAAGAAAAACACAGAAAGATCAATTTGACCTAATTGGCCATTTAGGGGCGAGTGAGCTGTACAAAACTCAGAAATTTTAGGTTTTTACAGAAACCCTAACGTGGCATATTTTTAAAACCCTAGAAACAGAAAAAGGAAGAGAAAATGCGGGCGAGGGAGAGAAGATACAGCGGAGAGAAAAGAGTTTTGGTGAATTTATGTAAATAAGAAGACAACAGAGACAGAAATAGACCTGGTGAATAGCAGATTGATAGTTTTGTTGAGAAAATGAAATCGCATCCCATGGAGACTGGTTTAAGAGGCACACATGTGGCTGCTGGACCTCAGCTTCCCCTACACCACCATACGACAACTTTCTGTTCTTGCGAATCCTCATCTTGTATATCAGAGATAAAGAGAAAGAGAGAGATAGAGAGAATTAAGAGTTCTTGTCTTCTTTACAAAGAAAAATCTAACATGGTCAACAAGAAGGGAAGGGAAGGGACTCAGGGGAGGCTGAGGCTCTGTCTGCTGTTTTTGCTGCAGATCTCAGTTAAATCATAAGCTGAACGACTGTGTCTTTTTCCTTTGAGTTAGTGTTTTAGGTTTCTTGGCCCCTTGAAATGCTTTTGTTTAGTAAATTTTGGGCATTTTTGCACTCCGACTTTCCGATTATTTACGGTTTTTGCACTAATTACACGTAATCAATATTGTCCAAACACCATGTTCCTTGATGGATATATCCTTTACCGTTGCACGGTCTCGTGTCTTATTCTATTAAATATTAAAGCGGCGAATTATCCAAAAAAAAATTTAAATTCATTAATATCAAAGAAAATACTTATAGTATCTGTATGCTTTGGCAAAATAATAATAATAATAATAACCTTACTTATGAAATTGTGGGTTACAATGTTGATTATACTAAGAGATCTTGAAGTTTTTAATTGGATGTGTTTAAAATTTAAAGATTGTAATTATGCTATCCAAGTTTACATTTATTTTCTTCCATACACATTTTCGTATTCAGGTAAAATTTTTAAACAGTAAAAGGTCCTAATAATGGTAACTTCAGGTTTGAAGCGTAGAAAAAATTTTGAGCAGAAATGTAACCGGAATCAGAAGTCTTACATGTTTATCTTTGAGTTCCTAACTCAAATCACACAGGTCTTATTCATGCTTGACACCTAAATAAACCTACGGGTTTCAAAATTTGTAGCAATTCGGCCCATAAAGTTATATGCAAGAAATATGGCCCAGATTATAAGTCCAGTTCTAAAATGGAAATGGCCCAATGTCTTTCTTTAAGAGGAAGTTGGCCCATTGCAATTTTCAAATCTGGGCTTATATGAAGCAAGTATTTTACTTGTTAGCCCAAAAAGAGAGTCTCGTAATATCTCTGTCGTAGAATTTTACAATTAGAGGTGAAAGTTTAATGCATGTGATTCCATCTTTGCGTAAAAAATTAAAAAAAAAAAAAAAAAAAAAATTGAACTTTCTTTTTATTATAACAATGGGAAGATTTCGTGGGTTGCAAAGTAAAATATTCAGTCCTACAAAGAAGAATAAGAAGAAGAATATACAATTCTTGCACACGTGCTTATGACATTTATGAGTTATTTGAAGTTTGAATGAATAAAAATTGCTATATACAGAAGAGCTATAAATGGCCAGTAGTGCAAATGCTGATCCACATTGAAGAATATAGCGTTGAGACAAAAAAGAAATTACAGAACAAAAAATCAGCAACGATAAAAATGGGAAGAAAGTATGAACTGCATGTGTATCGAGGAGTCTAGAAAATGACAACCAATTTTATAAAAGCTGTGTGGCACTTTCTTTGTGTGGTTATCTTGTCTGTTCTTTGTTAATTAGGATGCTCTGTGCACTCTCAATATTTAATTTTTATATCTATATATACATTTAAAACCATGTTTAGATAGAGCATGAAACTCATTTGGGAAGAATATTTTTTGCCAAATGCATTTAAAATTTTACGGAAAAAACTTAATGGTATTTTCAATTTTTAGTTTGATTCATTCAAAATTCAAATTATAAAATTTCAAACTCTAAATTATTGTAAATTTTAAATTTTAAATTAAAATTTTCAGCTAATAAGATATTTTTTTTTATTTTATTGAGACATAAAAAAAATAAATAAATAAAGAAGTCTCTAGTTATTGTTTCTATCAGAATGTAGCTAATGATGGGAAGACATCCATTGAATGAAATAATTAGCTAGAGAGAAGCCAATTAGTGGCATTATTGTAAGTTCCAGAATATTTAATTAATTATATTAAAAATAAATAAGCGCTAGCTCTACGTGCTGCATTATCTTAATTAATTAATTAATTAATTTATGTCGCTCTCTATATTTGTTACAATTATATTATCTTTCAAGGGCTTGTTATTTTCAAAAAGGATTATATATTTAATTTATTTATAAATTCCCAGTTACTTAATCGAATAGCAAATGCTAATGCTCCAACTCTAATAATTGGAAACAAAAAGAATTCAGCGAATACTTATTTGATCATCCCCAGGGGGCCCAGGTAGATGGTCTTCACATGCAAGATAAGATGACATAAACAATATTATCATATTATAAACATATATATAGCTAATATTAACTTATTTAAGTCAAACATTATTTCGTTATCCTTCTCTTTCAAGGAAACAAATTTTTTTTTTCTTATTTTATTCTAATTAATTATATTTAAAATTTTCTATCTTTAAACTTTTTACGAGTATTTATACAGAATCTTTTATATGAATTTAACATTGTTTGAAATTTATAGCTATTTTTCTTCTAAATATTTTTTCAGCAAATTCAACTTTTTAATAAAAAAAAGTCAATTTAACAACATTTTTCAAGGGATGAGATGAAATATTAGAGGATTATACTTTTTCAACTAGACGTATTGAATATGTAATTGTTTTATCTCAAAAATTTGTGAGGCGTAAATCTGAATTAATCGGTTTTAATAGATTTCAAACAATGAACGGTTGAAAATGAAAAGGAAAAAAAAAAAAAAATCTATCCACAAATAGCTTTGAAGGTGACAAAAATGATTGCACTTATCACCTACCCTAACCATGTAATAGTAAAAAAGTTCGAGCGTGAAAGGTGGTTCATGCTCCAACCATGAATCTAGTCTAGACATTAAAATGTCAAAATTTGATATTAAGAAGTCACCCGCATGTGAAGTGAGAAAAAATTTTTGGTTGTTTAGGCACGTTCAACACGTGTGGACATGGACTCTAGTTGGCTTCTTCCAATGATGTTCACTTATTTTACTATAACAACTGGTTACCAGTCACCTGCTAAATTTGGGGAAGATGCCGAGTAGGGTTTGGTATTCACGTGAATGGCACGCTTCTTCCTTGCTCCACCCTTTATGTCCGTTGCACCATTTTACATTATCCACACTTCTCAAATCACAAGCACACATTTTGTTTGCGGTTGGGAAGGTCAATTTCACCTATTGATGTTTTCAATAATTAAACATTATTGTCATTAAAATTTAATTTTTACCTGAATAAATTACTTTTTTTTCCTATCCGAAATAAAGTAGTTAATGTTGTTAAATTTGTATAAAACCTATATTGTTGATATATATATATTTTTTTTAATGCAAAAGAGCGAGTGATCTTTAGGAAATAATTCTTATCACCAATTTGAAGAGTGAAAGATATCGGATTCGAATTCTTTTAATTATTAGTGTTTTCACTAATTTGGTGAATTAAGAAGAGAGTTACTCTTGTCGTATAACCTGCAATATTATTTCAGTCAATTGAATCATCCAATAAATTAAAAAAATTCATAAAGTATAATTATAAATAATATTACATATTGACCATGTTGAATTTACTTCTTAGTTCAATTACAAAATACATACATTATTTACATTATTTTATAAATAAATATTTGGCTCGAAATCGAATTCCAGTTACCAAATACACGTGCTAAGATACAATAAATTGGTCGGCCATTATGACGATGCGAAATTTGTTGTTGAAAGTCAAAATAAATTATATTATTGATTAATTTAATATATCGATTAGGTTTAATTTAATTTGTATTATTATTTTTAAATAGAAGAAATTTAGACGTCATTTATTGAAACAACAAATACAGGATAGATAGGAAACAATTTTGTTATTCAGTGACACAGTTAATTGTTAATTTTGATCAAATTGTTAAAAGTACAAAATTTGATTATTTATTTTCAAAATTATGGAATATAAATTCTATAAAAATGAATAATAGATATTTTATTTTATAAATATTTATTTTTTATTTTTTCATATTTCACAAGTTAAACAAGAGTTAATTTCTTTCAAAAAAAAAAAAAGAGTTAATTTATAATTTAATTTCAACTATAAGACTTGGTGCGTAATGCTTTGACCACTGACCAAGGATCCCACCAACAATATCGCAACCATGCCGCCGAGTAAGCAATTTGGTAAAAGCCGCTGGGAACCTGCAAGGACGTTAACACAGTAATTTGTAATACTCTATCGTTTAATATAAACGGATTAAAGATTAGGTCAAAAGTTAATCAAATTTAATTAATTTAATTTGATTAATTTTTAAAACTATATCATTTTAATTAAGTAAATAATAAAAATTAAAAAAATTTCAGCTAATTCTTTTATAACTTTTAACGATTTTTCCATAAAAAATATAACTTTTAATGATTTTGATTAATTTTTATTTCGATTAAAGTCAATTAATTACATATTTTGATTAGTTAATTTGATTTATATTTTTTTTAATTTTGCATGGTTAATAATTGAAATTAATTTAATCAAAATAATTCGGCTAAATTCTATAAAAAACTAATTGAGTTAATTTTAATTAACTTATTTTAGTTAAAAATATTATTTATTTAACCGAATGCTCAACCTTAAAAGGTGACCAGACAAAAAATAAAAGACAAAAGTATATTTATAAAAGTATAAAAACAATTTAACATATTATGGGAAAAATATAGGGATATCACAATCATAATTTTAACAAATTACATGAATAAAATAATAATTTTTAATAAAAAATATTTAAACTTGACAAAAAGATATATGAATATACCGGAATTAAAAAATAAAAATACAACTATGTATTTCTGAAAAAGAGAAAATAATATAATATTATATATTATAATAAAATATAAAGATAAAATCCTAATTTTACTTTGCTAATTTCACATATTATCAAACGTGGACACACGCCAAACACGTTAGACCAAATTCATAAAAGCTGAGATATTAAATCTTGTCACGTTCTTCTCACAAAGACGCACAAACGCCCTCCCGGTTCACGTTAGAGTCACGTGCTATTCACGAGCTTTTTGACTATTTTTTTATGTGTTTTCAGTTTCACCTTCTTTTTATTTGTTTATTTGCTTGTTGTATTGAATCGAGGACAGATGAGATTTCGACACGTATCATACAGGCCCACCACGAAAAGCACGTGGGACGCGTGTGCAGTGTTAAACGTGTATATTGTGCAATTGATTGATAAGAACCGCCCAAAACGCGTGACTGTAGAGCTGTCGTCGCGTGATAAATGATTTTTTTTGAATATCGTAAGGGCTGATGTTTACGCTAGCATTAGCACGTGGACGACGATCCCCGATTACCATAAGACAATCACGCAGGTCAAATTGTCCGTGTCAAACACGCTCTTCTAAAAGCAAATGCTATTATGTACTACGATTTCTTTTCATTCAAGAAAGAAAAGTGAGGTAAATAAAATTGGTTGAGGGGGGAATGGTAATTTTTCTTATCTCAAACCAGCGTTTGAATCGACTCTAACATTTTATTTGGGATTGGAGCGATTCTATGAACCGAAAAAGAATATTCCCTACTCTAGTTTTGTTCGCGTGTTATCTCTTTTTAGATGTGCTAAAAATATTTATAAATTTTTAAATTTAGATGTGTAAATAATTATCTTTTTCATAATAATTTTTACGATTGTTCGTTAAATGAATAATTTTTATTAATATCTTAATGAGTTAAATGTGAAAAAAAGTAAAATATTTTTTATTGATTAAATTATTAACATGCGTGTTTTTTCAAACCATGGAAACAAAAGAATGAAAATGATAATCTAAGGTAACCTTTTCTTATTTCGAATATAAATGTAAAATTTTAAAGGAATGAAAATTAAAGATAATGAAATTACAAAAATAACTCTGCAACAACCTCTTTATACTACTTATATAAAATGCTGCTATTTTTAGAAAATTAAATAATTTGGGCCTTCCAAACAAAAGAAAATAGTGTTACTTTTCTTTCTCGTTTTCTATTTTCCATTCAATTTAAACAAACAATAAAAATAAATAGTACAGTTTTTCATTATTTTTCCTCCTTATTATCTTTCATTTTCTTTCCAAACACAGTTTTTCATTACTTTCCTTTACTTGGTCGCGCTTGGGTGCTTAAGAAATTTCATGATAGCTAGACACAATCGAGTGTCAATTGCAAGCTCTGTGGGCCGTTGGATAAGTTTGTTCTTGTCAGTATCATCACCTAAAAGGAATTCTCTGTGCCTCCCAATCAACCCAACATTCATTAGCACTTTAATTTTGAAATTTACAACCTCATAATTTGAAAATCGCCATGAAATCGACTTTATTTAAGTATTTTTCATATATATATATATATATATCATATTTGGTCTAATCAAAATTTAAATAAAGTCTTTTCAATAAAGACAATTTTAAGTTTTGAATTTTAATTTTATAGGTAAAATTTATTGGGATGAAAATTTTATTTAATTTAAATCTTGCTAAGAGAACTAATGGCTTTATAACTTTGTTACAAAGTAATGTGAGTAAAAAAAAAATAATTAAAGAATAGAATAAGAGGATCTTTGGCTTGGCAATCTCTTTCAACTTTTGTTTGCCTTTGATTCTACTCAATTAGGGGGACAAATGCAACGATTAACGAATAAAAAAGAAGTCGATAATCTTCATTAACTTTTTCAATCTTAAAAAACCTCAAACTTATCAAATTTGTGGGTTTTATAGTTTTCTTTTTTTGGTTAAACCGCGAACATCATGATGCACCAACAAGAAGGAACGGTGAATATTGGCATGTGACTTTAACCAACCCGATCAATAACAAATAGGACCCACTTCGGTCAACCTAGTTTACTTTCTTGACCGGAGCTTATATCCTGTACTATAATGTACCTGATTCTAAATTTAATTACTGAGTAAATTAAAATTAATCTCTATTCATCCGGCATCTACAAGGAATAATATAACTGGTAAAGGAACGGCCAAAAGCTGCTGTGCAAATCGACTAGAAGAAAATAAAAAGAAAACTGTCAAATTATATCTATAATTATTACTTTAAATAGAGCATAATTAATATTTTTTTTATGGGCCTCTTAGATTGTATAATTATTTATTTTCCTTACATATTACATTTATTTACAATGTGAGATTATTAAAAATAAAGATTTTAAGAAATTTCATACATAATTTTTTGATTATTCTATATTGTGAGCTTTAAGTATTAGAACTTCTACAACCCTATTATTCAATTCAAGACTGCATTATATATTTTGATTAGTACAAGGTTCAAGAATAACAGTTAGTAGCTGTGTAGCTGATAGATAGCATACAACTACCAAATTTTAATTTCAAACTAAAATTCAACTAACTAGTTAATTCTTCTTTCTTTTACATAGTATTTAAAAAAACAGGAAAAAATGATTTTTTTTTTTTATATTTAGAATATTAAAAATTGAATTTTTAATTTTAAAAATATAGTATAAAATTATTAATAATAATATGAAAATATACCAAATATCCTCCAGGTTTATCGCGCACATCAGGAGGTGTGAACTTTGGAAGAGATAAGTCAGCCTGGTCATTAGGTGTAAAGATTTGCTGAGGCCTTTCTCTCTTTACTAAATAAGTAAAAACAAAAACCAAAAAAAAAACACCAGTTCAAAGAACGTGCTTTATCTAAAAAAAATTACTGATGATGTGTAAGGCACAGGAAGTTCCAAGTCTGTACTGTTACGGCTTTAATTAGACCAACAAACAAACCACACACAAAATCGTTGCCAATGCCGACTACTTCTCAACAGCCAACAATTTTTTTTTTTTTTTTTTTTTGTTTACTATCTAGGTATTTTCTTAATCAGGGTTTTATACCGTGGTTACTTTATACACCTAGTATTACTTAACCATGGTTAACGTAAGCAGTTAAGGAGTAGAGCGCAGCACAGAACAAACCCATTCCGTTCTTTCTCTCTCCATCTCCTTCTCCCTCTCCCTCTATCAACTCAACCTCCAAACTTTGCCCGAAAGAGAGAAAAAAGCCTTTTTCCCATTCCTTATTGTTTGTGTAGTTAACAGATTGTTTGCTTTCCGGAAAACTTATTCTGCAACTCAACTGTTACTTTCCCCGGAAAATTTACAGAACCTCAGCGAATATCATTCCGCTACCTTACCCGACTATTGTCTCATGATCCCTGTTTGCTTGCTTTAACTGGTGTGTATAATTATCTTCCAATTCATTCCCTCTTTGCATTAATTTTAGTTTATTATTTTTAGGCTTTCTTTGTAACTTATCTCTACTGTTCTTGAGATCTGAAATTATCTAGTCGGTATTGTTCAAGAGAAACCATGGGGGCGAATTTTTTATCGTTGAATGCATTAGATTTTAGTCTCTAGCTAAATAATCTTTCGTTCCCCCTCGTTATTTTCGGGGGTTTAGTACTAAGATTCGATTTGGGTATCAAAATTTTGAGTCTTTTTGATTAGTGGGTAACTTTCATTCTGGGGTTTAGAAATGAAGATTGAGATAGGCATGGGAGGTGGGGTATGGAACGACGAAGATAGGGCCATGGTTGCAGCTGTTTTGGGCACAAAGGCTTTCAATTATTTGGTAACAAACACAGTCTCAAATGAGAATCTTTTAATGGCTATAGGCAGCGACGAGAATTTACAAAACAAGCTCTCGGATCTCGTGGACATCCCCAACGCTTCAAATTTTAGCTGGAACTATGCGATATTTTGGCAGATTTCCTACTCCAAATCCGGTGATTGGGTCCTGGGTTGGGGAGACGGCTCCTGCCGGGAGCCCAAAGAAGGGGAAGAATCTGAAGCCACTAGAATTCTCAAGTTACGCTTTGAAGATGAGACCCAACAAAGGATGAGAAAGAGAGTTCTTCAAAAGCTGCATACATTGTCTGGTGAATCAGATGAGGATAATTATGCTTTGGGATTGGACAGGGTTACTGATACTGAGATGTTCTTTTTAGCATCCATGTATTTTTCGTTTCCTAGCGGAGAAGGTGGTCCAGGCAAATGTTTTGCATCTGGTAAGCACTTGTGGATCACTAATGCTTTGAAGTCAGGGTCTGATTATTGTGTGAGGTCTTTTCTTGCAAAGTCTGCAGGGATTCAGACCATTGTGTTGGTGGCTACTGATGTAGGAGTTGTTGAATTGGGGTCTGTGAGATCCATTCCTGAGACTATTGAGATGGTTCAGTCAATAAGGTTAACCTTTTCCACTCATAATTCTGTTATCAGGTCAAAACCATTGGTGCCAGCAGCTGCACCGGTTTTGCCAGTGGTTAATGAGAAGAAAGATGAAAATTCCCTGTTTTCCAATGTGGGAATAGTGGAGAGAGTTGAAGGAATGCCCAAGATTTTTGGGCAGGATTTGAACAACTCGAGTCATGGCCACGGACATGGTTTTAGAGAGAAACTAGCTGTTAGGAAGATGGAGGAGAGGCCATCATGGGATGTTTATCAAAATGGGAATAGGCTTGCATTTCCAGGCACTCGTAATGGCCATCACGGTTCAAGTTGGCCACATAGTCTTGGTTTGAAACAAGGGAGTCCTTCGCAAACCACAGCAAATAATCTACATGAACTTGTTAATGGGGTAAGAGAAGAGTTTAGGCTGAATCACTATCAGCCACAGAAGCAGGTGCAAATGCAAATTGATTTTTCAGGACCTTCCGTGATAGGGCGGCCAGTTAGTGTAGAATCAGAGCACTCAGATGTTGAAGCTTCGTGTAAAGAAGAGCAGCCTAGCACGGTTGATGATAGGAGGCCTCGAAAACGAGGCAGGAAGCCAGCAAATGGAAGAGAAGAGCCCCTCAATCATGTCGAGGCTGAGAGGCAGCGACGGGAGAAGCTAAACCAGCGATTCTATGCTTTACGAGCTGTTGTGCCGAATATTTCCAAGATGGACAAGGCTTCCTTGTTGGGGGATGCTATTTCTTATATCAATGAGCTTCAAGCGAAGCTAAAGTTAATGGAAGCAGAGAGGGAAAAATTTGGGAGCAGCTCAAGAGATGCGTCAACTTTGGAGGCTAATTCAAACATGAAAAATCATAGCCAAGCTCCGGAAGTCGACATTCAAGCATCGCATGATGAGGTTATTGTGAGGATAAGCTGCCCTCTGGATTCCCATCCGGCATCAAGAGTGATCCAAGCATTGAAAGACGCACAGATCAATGTAGTTGACTCGAAACTTGCTGCAGCAAATGACACAGTTTTTCATACATTTGTGATCAAGTCTCAAGGATCTGAGCAAATTACAAAGGAAAAGCTTATGGCAGCATTTTCGCACGAGTCCAATTCATTACAGCAATTATCACCGATTGGGTAGCACAACAATCTGTCAGTTAACGATCATTAGTCCATAGGTGTATTGGTAGTGAAGAACTCTTTTGAAAGCTTCTTCAGAGTTTTTTGATACATGGGAAGGCATCATCCATGAGGCCAACTAGAAGTAGAAAATAACTACCTATTAACCAAGTAGGGTAGCGGAATTTCTGTGATTGTTTATAGTATACATTCTGTCATAAGGGAAGTATTCATGCAATGCAATGCAAGATCAATTAAATTTGTAAGTTTTAACCAACGCTATCCCATTGTTGGTTGTGAAGAACTGATATATTTGTTTTGTCCTTAATGTTTATCTGTGTAATTCTTTTGTTCTTTGCTAAATTATTATGGCTTCACCTATAATTTTTATTTATGTTCTTTGTGCTTCTCTTTCTTGCTTCCTTATCCTCAGCTCGGCAATTTTATTTATTTAAACATTAGAGTCTACTTTTGAAAATATTGTTAGAGTAGTCAATTTTTTTTTTTTTTTTTTTTTTAATAGCTCTAATGCCCCTCACCGATTCTGTCTCTATCAAATGATTTTCACGTTTTTTGGTTCATGATTTTCACATGTTCCTTGTTAGATTCCTTTTGGGAAACTCATTTTTGTGCACTAAAAACTTGTTCATTGAATATGACCTCAATTATTTTTGCTTAACGAATTGCATTTGCAGCTAATGAACGCTTCTTTAGATGGCAATGAATAGATACTGTTCTGAAAGTCGAGGGCAGGGCATCCCTTTTATTTTCTAGGAAGCACTCTGTCCATCCACCCTTCTTACCAAGGAGGAAGATGTTGGATTAATAAGAGAATGACGACAGAAAATAGGAATATTAAGGGATAAGAAAAATCAAAGTGTGGTCCAATGGAAATAAATATAAAATTTTTTTTAAAAAAAAAAAATCCGTGACTCTGATTGGATTTGGAGCAATGCATAAAAATAAGTATGACAAAAGTCAAGTGGGTGCGGGTGCATGGTCATGCGTATTGTGTAGCCCTTAAATTAAAGCTAAAGTCAGGAGTTTGAAATTTTGTATTCCATAAAGTGTGACAATAACATAATGCATTTTGGTGTTTCATCAAATCTCACTCGTGTCTAATTAGTCTACACACACGAGTTTCAACTCTTCTGCGTGTTCAATAATTATTTTCACTTTTTCCTTTTTCCAATAAAAATAGTGCATGCTCATGCTCTATAAAAACCACTACTAAAATACCAATTGATTGAATTTTAAAATAAATCGAGACTATCATTTATTTTTTTCAAAAATAATAATATACTTTAGTTTTAATATTTTCCTTCATTTTTTATTTGTTTAATATAATTTTCTATCTTTGCCTAGTTTTATAGATTAAAAATCGGTGAAAAATAAATAATAATTGTCTTGTTTATACTTTGATTTGAAAATTTAAATAGTATAATAAATAAATTACATAATGTATACAGGAGCTTCTTGAATATAGCGATTACATGTTGAATGAGAAAGGAAAAAAAAAAAAAAAAAACAAAGTGTGAATGAAACTTTAGAGGGTCGTTGAATGAGACATAAGAACAAAACCTCGTGGTCCTGTGGGCTGTGGCACTGGCTGGCGCTCTCTCTCTCTCTCTCTCTCTCTCTCTCTCTCTCTCTCTCTCTCTCTCTCTCTCTCTCGCTGCACGGTACATGTTCTAAATGTTATATTTAAACAGATTAATTTCATATTTAATTTTTTATACGAGTGTTTATAACGTTTGTATTATTATTAACTAATTATATTTTTTAAAAAATATTTAAAATTTTAATATAATTCATTTGGGTTTGATTTGTTATAACAATAGTAAAAAATGTTCTACGTGTGTGTTAATCGCAGATATTTTTCAAAAAATACAATGTGATTCTTCAATGGAAGGTATGATTGGTTGCGTACCACAATAATTGGGTCCCCTGTGTTGTACGCGATACTTAAGAATTTGACCTACCTTGCCAAATGCTGTTGGGTTAAGGCGGAGGGAACGCCATGCATGCAAATATATAAAGTACAGCTATTATTTTACCAAAAAATTAAAAAATAAAAAAGAACCATTTCTCATAAATTGTTAAAAAGTATTACAAAATACTAGTATCCGAGACCATTATTTTGTAATTTAATAATTTTACAATTTTTAATAAGTATTGTCAGATATTAACAATCAAAATTATTTTTTAATTTGGTAAAATTAGATAATATGATTTACATCATGTCATCCTATAAAAATTCACTAGGTAAATATTTTTGACTTGTCAAAAGTAAAATAAGAAAATATATAATTAAACTCTCGACCTTTAACAAAGTCATTCCTAATTTTTATATTTTTAAAAATGACTTTATGATTTTTTTTTTTTGACCTTATGATTTTTTAAACCTCATTTTTTAGTTCGCGTGTTTCTGTGAATTTCATTTTTCTATATTTATGATATCATAAAATTGATTCACTTTTAATATAGAAGTGTAATATTATTATAAAAAATAAAATTTAAAATAATTATAAAGTCAAAAAAATAAAATTTAAGAGATCAAAAGATGATTCAGGACTTAAATATGTATCCGATCGAATTAAAATCGATGGGAGTCATATTTTTCTCACTGACAGAGAAATTATTATTAACATCAACGTCTAACTAGCGCGTGTATCGACGTGCTAATGAAAACATAAATAAGACTGTTTAAGCAGTGGGTCCCATCTTACACGTTCATAGAATTAACGCACCTAAAACAATGAATGAGCTTATATGGGTAGGCCCACACACCAAATATAAATAATATTTTATAAACAAAATTCAAGAGTTTTAAAATTTTAAACCTCTCAAATATTCTACCAAAATATCTTTTCTAACTTTCCCTCAGAAACCCCCCAAAAAACTCTTCATCCAAGAAGGCTCTAAGCAGCGGACAGTGAAAGAGGCGTCTCTGATTTTCATCAATCACAGCATGTCTGGACCCATCTTCCAGGTTTTTTATATATATATTTTTTTCACTTCTCATTTCTGTTATTTAGAATATTTTTTAGGGTTCTGATGTCACTAATGAAAACTTTACTTATTGATTTTATTTTATTTTTTTTAAAGAAGCCAAACTCAATTCTCTATTTGAATTTCAAGATATTTTAATTTTCACCCAAGTTGAAGCTATTCAAATGTAGAATTAGTAAAAGAAGTTCAGATTGCTTTTGTACAAAACCCATTTTTGAAAATTGTATTTCACTTTCGTTTCTGCTTTCTAGAGTATGCTAAAGCTTAGTCTTTGAATTCAATTCCTTATACATTGATCCGATAACAAGTATCTTTGAATTGCAGATTGTTGTGTATGTATATATTTGTCGTTTTGATAGTTTTCTTAATTTTATTCCTTATGTACATAGAGAGTAAGATATTTTTTGGTCCTAATGAGTTCTGTACTATTTTGTGCAAACATAAATGTTCAGTTTACTCCCATGAATTGAATATTATATAATCCAACTTAACTACACTAAATTTTGTCATTTGCAAAGGAAAGATTAAGTTATTGGAGTACCCTGCTTACTAAATGGAGGCTATAATTTTTTTGAGATTTCTGGAAGCTTTTGATTTGCTTTAATCTGACCTTGAACTGGCTTGTTCAATGATTTGAGTAGTAATCAGCGAGCAAGAATTGATTGTTGATAAGTTCATTTTTAATGGTAAACTTTTCAGGATGATTTTGAGAGCTTGAAGAAAGATATCAAAAGGCATGAAGATAACCTAAAATTTTTGAAGTCACAGGCAAATCTTGTAGATGAATCGATACTTGATCTTCAAGGTATGTTCCTTTCCCTTTTCTGTGATGGTGGTAATTTCTTCAATTTGAATGCATGTGATGTGATGGTTATAGATATTATTCTGTCACTTGGCTGCTGACACGGTTTTCAGTGAGTCTTGGGAAGTATCATTCACTAAATACACCTAAAGCAGCAAGAAAGAATGGGGGGTTTCAAAGTGAGGAAGAAACAGCAAAACAAATACTAAAACAAGAGATAACAGCAGCTGCAATATGGTGGCAACTAAAATCTCATCATGCAATAGCGCTTTCAGATTTGCCAATGACCAAGGATGTGTTAGGTGTTGTGGCAACTCTTGCCAGTGTTGATAATGACAATCTAAACAGGTCAGTAGCTTTTCAATCTCTTGAATTTTATTCTTTCATTTGATCGCAGGAGAGGCCCTCTTCGTTTTGTCAAAAACATCTCAATCCAAAACTTCAGTATGTTCGACAGCAAGCATACACTATTAAGTAATAACTATCCTTCATCACATATTATATATGATGGATAAGATGAATTGAGATAATCTGCAGGAAATTATGCACATTGCACAAGCTATCATAGAGCCATTTGTGGGGTTTCCAGAATTGTGAATGTCTTCATTGTCCTGATAGAATTTCAACTGCACTAGTCATCTTAGTGAACTAAAACTCACCAATAGTAGTGAACCTTCACTTTTCATGTAATTTGTTTTTCTTTTTGTAACTTTGAACCAGGCTTCTCTCAGAGTACTTGGGTTTGGAGACAATGCTGGCAATAGTCTGTAAGACATTTGAGGGTGTTAAGGCTTTAGAGACATATGATGCGGAAGGCAAAATAAACAGCAATATTGGTCTACATGGCCTAGGATCTTCAATTGGGAGGAAAATTAATGGCCGATTTCTCGTCATTTGCCTTGAACATTTGAGGCAAGAATCCTGTTCCGTATTTTTGTTATCTTTATCTATGCACTTAATCATATATATAGATGTTTGACTATAGCTTGTTAACAGGCCATATGCTGGCGGTTTTATAGCTAATGATCCGCAAAGGAAGCTTTCTATTGAAATGCCAAGGCTACCAGATGGGATTTGTCCAACCGGTTTTCTTGGTTTTGCTGTTAACATGGTCAATCTGGAAAACGCTAATCTGCTTCTTGTCACTGCCAATGGACATGGCCTTAGAGAGACACTACTTTATACTATATTTTCTCACCTTCAAGTATATAGAAGCAGATCCGAAATGCTACTTGCTCTCCCATGCATAACTCATGGAGCCGTATCTTTGGATGGTGCGATGATAAGAGGAAACGGTTTCTTTGCTCTTGGCAATAGGCAAGTCTTGAGTTAAATTCCTTTTAAGGCATGGACCATTGAGTTCATCTTTTTTTTTTTTCTTTTTCTTTCTTTCTTTGAATTGGATTTCAATTTCAATTGTTTTAAATGCTCTTTTATCTTGTTTTTCTATTTCTCGTTGATATTTTTCTTTACTATCAACATCTGCTTTTAGGAATGATGCAGAGGTGAAATTCCCAGTAATTTCTAGCAAAGGTAATTTACCTACAAACTACACTCAAATTGAATATAAGATCAAGATGTTAAAACGGGAACATCTGACTATTGCTGAGGATATGCGAAGAGAACAGTCATTGTTGGACAAGACAAAGGTTCAGCTTGCTTCATGGGGCAAGCCTAAGAAGAAAAATTGCTAAATGTAAAGAGAAGTTGTTGCATCACCTTCATTTTTTGGATGGCAGGAAATTATTTATCTGCATTTATAGCTTTGTAAATTTCACTGGTAGCTAGTTTGCTGGAGGTTCTTCGAGTGTATAGTCATTGGCTCAAACTTTTTTTTTTCTTTTTTTTTTTTTTTTTTTGGATTTTAGCTATACAGTCATGGCTATTGCCTATTGATGAAAGAAAGGTATAAAAAATAAAAAATAAAAAATAAAAATTCAGAAAGCTCAGCTTCTAAACTCGAAGAGGGAATCAAAGGATTACAAATCCTCAAGTTTGATTAGAGAATTAACCTCTCTCTCTCTCTCTCTCTCTCTCTCTCTCTCTCTCTCTCTCTCTCTCTCTCTCTTTTCAGATTTGCTTAGTTAAAAAATAGCTTGTTTGGTTGAATTAAATTCCACGAAATTTGGCAAGATTCAATTGAATTCTATATTTTATATGGAAATTGAAACGATTATATATACCAAGCATAAATAAAAATAATGAATAGTGTTTCTTGCTGGATAACTGATGGTTCACTTCTCATTAGCCAGCGCATCTGATTTATCTGACACTCATTTATCGACTTGCAATAAATTGCCTTCGATTCAGCGTCCTTCGACCAGATCCCCCTAAAAACCGTACGTGCGGGTCTCCCCGCATGCAGCTCACGCCATTGGAGGTGGCCCAGCCCAGCGTCAATTGAAATAACTTTATCATCTGCGTGTTCATCCAATCAGTCAAAAATGATTAATCTGTGGCCATGTTTCCCTTCAGCGGTGATGCAACAGATACATATTTCCTTGCTGGTTGCTGTACTGCAAAAGATCCATAAACTACATCAATTCACTACTCAAGAGTGTTCTGCCCTGCCTTCTGAAACTGCAGGTGCAGATGAATTCTCCTTGTCAAGTTTCTCATTAGCTTCCTTGTCAAACTTCTTACTACGACAATGTTTAGAGATATGCCCCTTCTTCCCACAAGAGTAGCAGACCAATCCCTTGTTGTCCATCTCTGTTTCTCGTCTCCTGCCATTAAATCCTGGCTTCTTCATATCTTTCATCCTTGGTCCTAGATTCTTGGTATGATTAAAGCATGCAGAGTTGGATGGCTCCGCTTGCTTGTCTTGGTTGCGAGACTCATCCTCCACCCTTACACGATCCATCAACATCCAAAAAGGCAGATACTCCTCACACATTAACTTCATGCAAAAATCCTTCCAAGACGGCGGAAGCTTGGAAATAATGGCACTTACATGAAATTTCTCATCAATGAAAATTCCGGTAGCAACAATCGAATCTGCAATGCTATTAAGTTCTTGAACTTGATCAAGAATTGGTTTTTCTTCTACCATCTGAAATTCAATGTACTTTTTAACATGAGATCTCTTTTTCCCAAACTCCTCATAAAGATAAACTAATTTTAGCTCTTCCCATAGTTCTTTAGCGCTCTTGGCATTCTTTGAATACTGATAATAAAGAGCATCAGATAGAGAAGCCAAGATGTTACGGCGACACATATAGTCATCATTAAGCCACTTCTGCTCAACGGCTTTGGCTTGAGCAATGCCTTCAGCACTTGCTTCTGGTTTCATAGCACTACTAGGGCATGGATTAGTCAGCACATATGCAATATTTAATTGCTTTAAGAACAATTCCATCTGGGGTGCCCAACACTGATAATTCTTCCCATCGAAACGGTTAATCTCAATAGGAAAAAGTTCATGAACAGAAGAAGCAATCCCAGAATCAGAAACCTGGCCATTAAGTTCATGAGTAGAATTAGTCACTGATTTAGAGAACTGTCCATTCAGTTCATGATGCGCAGAAGCTGTCGCAAAATTAGAGGCTTGTCCATTAAGTTCATTAGTAGAGACAGTCACCACATCAGATACGCGTCCATTAATTTCGCTAGTACAAGCCGTCACCACATTAGAGATTTGATCATTTTTTTCATCATGAGATTCAGATCTGCAGAGTATACATGGAACAAATTGTCCAAGTCAATAATGAATTCAGGTATATGCTTTCTGACTAAAAAGTAATACTTTAGGGAAGCAGGCAATGTATGACAACCTATGATCAGAAAAGTATTGCATTTACATTGAGTGATCATCTATGGTTAAAACAACCTCAAAATCCTAGTTTCATGAAGTAATGCAGCTTGCCTTCTTTATGTTAATTTTATAGGCTTCAAACATGCTAAATCACAACTTTTTTCAAAATTCAAATATTATCAGAATAGTCTCACCTTAATTTTGATTGCATCTTTACAATAGCATCTTCTATTAAAGGGACACTCTTCCTGAATACTGACCATTGTTCAGCTGTCAAGCAAATTCCTGAAAATATAGCAGTAGCAACAAAAGTTTTCAGCAAAAATGCCGATTAGTAACACTTAAAGCACAAAAAGAGTCAAGAATAGAAAAGGCAAGGAATCAATCCAAAATCTACAACAGAACCAAGAAGCATGCTTAAACCAGCATCAGTTGCCAAAACTTGTTGCAATTAGAATGGCACATAAAAGCAGAGGGGCTTGCAAAACAAAAATATGATTGCAGCAAAGGATTTTCGCTACCTGTTTGCATGCTTATGTGGAGGAAAGATATATATATATATATATATATATATATATGGAGAGAGAGATAGGGGGATTAAATGAAAACGTAAGCTAATATCAGCAACAGCATTAAGGAAATTAGAAATGGCAGGCAAAACCTGACTGCACCAATTCCCTTGTTCCTATATGGAAAATCATCAATTGTAAAAACTTTCTAGCGGGAACAGTAACTCTGCCTAGGCTAATCAGGTTATTTATCAACAGCCAGAATCACGTGGAAAGACATTCATTAACCAAGAACTTTGATCATACCAATGGATTTCTGAGAGCTAAATTAATGCACAGAGGTCTAGAGGTGCATGTCTCATCACCTTTATTAGAAGGATGCTGCCTTCCATCTTTATGATAAAACTCCCTGATCGATATGAAAGATTTCCCTTTGAAGTCTTGAATCACCACATTCCTTCTATTTGATAGCTAAATCAAAATGGATTTACTAAAAATCAAAGATAAAGAAGAAAAGAGGAAAAGAAAGGAAATAGAAAATCTTATTATCTACTGGCACCTGCACAGATGAACATCCAATAACGGGAAATTTATATTAAAAAAAAATTTACACTTGTGTGATTCTCATTTTAATAATTGCCCTAACCACAAATTACAAAACAAAAGAGACAGAGTTCTATTACATCAGTCCCAAATGGCAACATCAATAAGGGTAACTCATACTAGAGAAACCTTTCTCTGTTTACTGGTGAGAAAATATACAAAAGAAAAGGAATCAAAGCGCTGAAGCTCACAATTCTTCCTGCTCTAGTTTTCACTTTTCACTAAAGTCGATTTATCTACTAGCTCGAAGAAAAAAAAAAAATGAAAGCTTCATATCAAGCCAAATGATAAAAATTTAAAATTTATTCAACTGTTCAATCCACCAACAACTTGAAGTTGCTGAAACAGAACGACATATTAATAGTAAAAACCAAGAGGACGCTAAAATCTGGAGATTACGGTTTTTTACCTTACAAATAATGCGATTTCCATCACTGTCAAACTCCTTCTTCGGTATTGTCTCATGTTCCTTTCGCGCCATTCCTTGGTTCTCCTCTCGGAAGTTTGTGTCGGCCTCTTTACCCTCCTCGCCACTTACCTCCATTGTAGAGAGCAAAAAGGACTCAACCACACCCCTGATAAATCTCTTGCGCTGGATATCAGATAGGTCGATACCGAGTCTCTCCGATGTAGTTACTCGGACCTTGAACTCGGTCATGTCGTCCATGTCAGCGTTTTTGAGTATATCGAGTACTGTTTCCTCGATTTTCAGTTGAATTTCCGATTCCATTGAGAGAGAGAGCTAAGAGTTCGTTTTGGGTGAAGTTAATTAGGGATTCAATCCCGCCTTTGCACGGTCCAAAAATGTCCGAACCAAATCCGAGTTCCGTAACCAAACTGTACTGAACCGAAACATTTAATTTTTTTTTTTCGATTTTTTTTTTTAATTTCGATGCAATTCAAAATTTTTAATATATCATGTTATATAAAAATCAATATTGATATATTTTTAGGGAAAAATATAATTATCATAGCCAGATAAGAAAATAACATTTTCTTACATTAAAATATTTATCATCTTTTAAGGATAGAAAGAAACAGTTTGTCATTAAAGAACAGAACAAAAGTTCCACCGAATTTAAACTCGAATTACTGAATTCAGAGCCCAATAGCCTGACCACTAGACCATGGAACCATTTGGATAATTGTATTAGTGCTTTTTATTACATATTTCAATTTTGTTGGAAGCGCGTGCGGGTTCTTTGCCTGATTATCACGTGCACTCTTTAGTTGGGGAATCATGCAAATTCTGTGTTCTATCAACCATTTTGCATCACACAAACTGGATGTCTCACTATAAAAAAATTACAATTACAAATTACTTTTACGTTTAAAGATTGTGGACAATATTTAAATCACTTATTATTTTCCATATAAGCAACATTTTTGGACGTTGAACTCAAAATTTGACTCTCTCATTCTCGTACAAATATCTTCTTTTACATTAAAAAAATATTTTTAAAAGAAGCATTCAAGCCAAAATCGGTTTACCTCAGTAAATCAAGACCCATGTCATGGAATTCCTTACTGTCTCTTCAATCCTCATTTGCATAGCTATAATTGCTAACCTCTTCCGATGGCGAAACCAAAAATCCAAAAGGCTTCCTCCAGGCCCATCAAGATTGCCAATATTCGGCAACCTTCTTCAATTAGGCCCGCTACCTCATAGGGACCTAGCTTCATTGTGCAACAAATATGGGCCCCTCGTCTACCTCCGTCTCGGCAGCGTTGATGCAATAACCACCAATGATCCTGAAATCATACGCGAAATACTACTCCGTCAAGACGACATATTCGCCTCCCGGCCACGGACTCTCGCCGCCGTCCATCTCGCATAC
This sequence comes from Jatropha curcas, assembly GCF_041381405.1. Classification (NCBI taxonomy): domain Eukaryota; kingdom Viridiplantae; phylum Streptophyta; class Magnoliopsida; order Malpighiales; family Euphorbiaceae; genus Jatropha; species Jatropha curcas. The sequence continues at coordinate 28,159,991 of NC_143155.1, forward strand.
GACTGTGGAGATGTAGCATTGGCTCCATTGGGCCCAAATTGGAAGCGAATGAGGAGAATTTGTATGGAGCATTTACTAACAACAAAGAGGCTCGAGTCTTTCGCAAAGCATCGTATCGATGAAGCCCAACATTTAGTACGTTATGTTTGGGCTCAGGCCCAATGCGGAAAGGCTGTGAACTTGAGGGAAGTACTAGGCGCATTTTCCATGAACAACGTGACAAGAATGTTGTTAGGAAAGCAATACTTTGGAGTTGAAACGGCGGGTCGTCAAGAGGCTATGGAGTTTATGCATGTAACCCATGAGTTGTTTCGGCTTTTAGGTTTAATATACTTGGGTGATTATTTGCCATTCTGGAGGTTGATTGATCCTTATGGGTGTGAGAATAAAATGAAGGAAGTGGAGAAGAGAGTGGATGATTTTCATTCCAAGATTATTGAAGAGCACAAGAAGGTAAAGAATCAAGTTGGAGAAGGAGAAATGGACTTTGTTGATGTTTTATTATCATTGCCAGGCAAGGATGGGAAAGAGCATATGGATGATGTGGAGATCAAAGCTCTTATTCAGGTAATTCTCTCTCAATTTCTTTTTTCTAATTTTTCAAGTTCTGTACTTTCTCCTACTAAATCAAAATGCGACCATCGTCATCATCAGGATATGATAGCTGCTGCAACGGATACTTCAGCAGTAACAAACGAATGGGCAATGGCAGAGGTGATCAAGCATCCACGTGTCCTTCGCAAGATACAAGAGGAGCTCGATAGTGTCGTGGGCCCCAATAGAATGGTCACAGAATCAGACTTAGCACACCTTAACTACTTACGCTGTGTTGTACGCGAAACCTTCCGCATGCATCCAGCGGGGCCCTTCCTAATCCCTCATGAGTCCCTGCGCGCTACCACTATCAACGGCTACCATATTCCCGCTGGAACCCGTATCTTCATAAATACTCATGGACTGGGCCGAAATACCCAAGTGTGGACCGATGTGGATGAATTTCGGCCCGAGAGGCATTGGTTGGCCGACGGAAGCCGAGTGGAGATAAGCCATGGAGCTGATTTCAAGATACTGCCGTTTAGCGCTGGGAAAAGGAAGTGCCCTGGGGCTCCACTTGGGGTGACATTGGTGCTGATGGCTTTGGCACGGCTCTTTCATGCTTTTGATTGGGCTCCACCAAATGGGCTAAGATATGAAGATATCGATACCACTGAGGTCTATGGCATGACTATGCCTAAAGCCCAGCCTTTAATTGCATCGGCTAGGCCACGTTTGGCAGATCATATGTATCGCTGATTCAAGACTACTATATTTGCTTTGCTTTTCTTTTCTTTTTTTTCTTTTTGGTATTTTTAATCAGATTAATGTCTAAAAAGAATAATAAAGGCTAGCCACTCTAAATGCTTTTACACTCCAGATCAGATTAATGTCGCAACGAAAGGAATAAGTCGAACCATAGAGTTCTGATCCTAGATATTATCCTTTAATTAATAAATTAAAGGAGCGCCTTCGTACGACGTCGTTTGTTTTATCACAGCAATACATAAGACCGTATTTTAAATTAACACGCTGCCTTCTGTTCATCCCCACCGAATTCTGTGAAGCGGCTCTGCTGCATTAAATTTTAACGCCGACGATAAGAAGTTGCATCAATAATCTCCGATCGTTCCTTGAAGGTGCGTCGCAGAGCTGTAATTTTAGTTTTAGTTTTTATGCTAGATTGTTTGTTTTTAAGCATATTGTTGTTATTCACTTAGCAAACACTACATGTTCGATAAAATGCCTGAACAAGACGCTTCCCCATCACCTTCAGCTTACTTGTACCTTCACCCGCTATTAGTTGGGTTGCAAATATTTTTTCAGGGAATTTTGTTACAAATAGTTGACTAATCTTAGGAATAGATATGACATTTCCCTCATTCCTTGGCAGACACAGAAATCACATTGGATTCTATCTACAATGTTTCTTCGGCGAGCTGCAATTGTACTACCTTGCTCAAGAAAGTTTCTTTCTGCCAAATATACTCATGATCTAGCTAGCTCTATTACGGAGCTGAATAAGGTAAGATACTGTTATAACCTGAGTTGTAAACAAGCATCTTGTCGTTCTTTTAATGGATAACCATGTGATGTGTTGAAATCTTGTTTAATGGATAACCATGAAAAGAGATCATTCTATCTTTTTTTTAAAAAAAAATTTGTTTTGTTAGTTCTTTAAGAGAATCACTGGATTAATTGTTCAACATGTTCTTTGTTTTCATATGCAATACTGATCATTGTTGTAGGAAATGGAATCTGTCTTTGGTCAACCTCCTTCTGGTGGAATTTCTGGTTCTACCAAAAAAGATTATATGCCACAAGAACCACAGTTCACTCAAGGGCCTGTTAGTTCTATTAGAAATAATAATTTGGTTGAATCCCAATCTGCAATTCAGAGAATGAATCATAATGCACTTGGGTTGACCCATATTGGTAGTAGAGGAGAAGCACAAATGGTGGATGTGTCTCCCAAAGAAAATAGTAAGAGAACTGCCATTGCCAGTTGTAAGGTAATTCTGGGCAAGGAGGTTTTTGATATGGTTTTAGCTAACCGAATGGCTAAAGGAGATGTTCTTACTGTGGCCAAAATAGCTGGTATAAATGGAGCAAAGCACACTAGCAGCCTCATCCCACTCTGTCACAATATTGCCCTAACTCATGTTCGCGTAGATCTAATGCTGAATCCAGATAATTACAGTGTGGTAATTGAAGGGGAGGCTGCATGTACGGGGAAAACAGGTGTTGAAATGGAAGCATTGACAGCCGTGACTACTGCTGGCCTAACAGTGTATGATATGTGCAAGGCTGCTTCTAAGGAAATCCAAATAGCAGATGTACGGCTTGAGCATAAAACAGGTGGGAAGAGTGGAGACTGGACTCGAAACATAACCATACCAATGACAAATGCACCAACGAAGACGTCAGCTGAAATTAAGAAAGTGTCAAAAATAGACAGAAGAATAAGGAGGTTCATCCAATTAACTTTAGGACCTTTTGAAACACCAAAGTTATCTGGAGATGTGGTAACCCAGAGTATAGCGTCATGCTTTAATTGTCAATCAATTGTTGTTGCTACTGAAAAAGATGCAGAGGGCAGATTCTGTTTTCGCATTGGGATTTTAACAGTGGATGCTACTCAGCGTACTGCAGAAAAAATCCTTAAATCTAAATTCACGGAATTTAAAATTTCTCAATTTTCTCTCAAGTTTCATAATGGATGGGCAAAAATATGTGAACTTATAACACAGCATGACAAAAGTCCAAGTGTTTGGGGGAAGTATTCTGTGGAACAAATATTGGAACTAGCTCGAGCCAGTAGACTTCATCGAAAGATCCAAGTGGCTAGGAGCAGCAGTTGATGAAGCAACAACATACATGGGAAAGGATGTCGTCAAGTGGCTCAGGAGGAATGAAGGATCAGCAAAGAATATGATACTTGATGCAAAATGACCGGGGTGCAAGTGCACAATATCTTCATGAACGACTGCAAGTGCTCTATTTTCTTTTTCATGACACCCCGTTTGAATGAAAACTCTTTACCATCAAAAGGTTAATGCGAACTCCTATGGCAGATGTTAAAATTCTAAGTTTCTTGCACTATTTATCTACCATAAACTGATCCGAACATGCCATGATGGGCTTTTTAGGCTTAATGCATCTAGTATAGACTACATAGGGGCTATGGTGATGAAAGTTGGCAATATGATCTTTAGTTGTATCCAAATTGAAGTTAGGTTATTGAGTAAAGTTCTAACACTCTGTGATTAAATAAGCAATAAAAAAAAAAATTCAAAACCATCACGAAACTGGTTAGAAAATTATTGCTTTTGGGTTCCTCTGTCTATCAAACATGGTTAATTTTCCTATTCCCTAAACAGATATATCAACATAGCTATCTTTGTTCTTTTCCATGACATACTGTAATGTTTTAAGCATTTGTCTCTTGTTTTCCTTCTTTGAGAAAATGGTTTGTTAATAGTTCGAGCATTTAATTCTGTCCTTTGATTTCATTGTACATTTATTTGGTGATAAGGATCTGATGTTAAGCTGGATATTGCCTTAAATGACTTGAAATTTCGTTATTTGCAAAGTTCAGTGACATCACACAGTTCATGGACAGAAATGTCTTCGTTCCAGATATTTTAACTTGATTGAAAAGCAAGCATCATTTGGGGTCTCTTAATAATGCTTTTGCCACACGTACGTACATGTCTGTAATGCTTTACTAAGCTCATGCTCAACTTTATTGCTCTTTCCAGGCTATGATTCCTCTTTATTGTCTACTATTTATCTTTTGCTTTTGAAAATTGCTTAGTGCTTGTCCCACTCTGAAACTTTTCATTAGTTTCAATAGCAAATTCATCCAAGCCCCAAGGTAGGCAAAGATATTATAGATTTTCGTCTCATATGTTGGCTATTTTATGCTTTGCCGACCTTACAAGGTGCCCTTTTTAGTACGGAGGATAGGGTTTATGCTTGGCCTACCCTCTTTAACTGTGTAAATTCTCTTTGGTAGGGCTTACCGTTCCTTCATTACTTCATTTGTTGTCCTTTCCCTTACTCTGTTTCTTCTTGTGTTTTACTGTGAGAAAATGATGCATGTTACTGTTTTCTTTTTTCAGATCAAATTATCATCATCTTTTTCTCCCACTTAAAATTACCATATTCCACCCTGTTTTAAACAAACAGTTGTGTGTATATTTTTTTCCATTTGTCTTTTGATCATCTTGTGTGTATTATACGTGTGTAGTGAAATTACAATTATGTTAAGGAGAAGAAAGGTAACTGTGGGGCCTATTAGCATGTGCCTGCATGATCTCCAAAGCTAATGAGATAAACACGTGGCACCTCGGTGGTTAATTTTGTGAGTCACTCCTTTTTGACTAATTTAGGCACCGCGTTTACAACCAACCAAACACTTCCCAAACCAGAATCTCGTTTTAATTTGTTTGCAAGTAAAAATGAACTAGTGCTCATGTCTACGGTCCACAACATTCATTTAGGATCCATCAGCGACCGTCCTTTCTTCGTGAGTGTATTAAGAGCACCAAGGTCTCTCACGTGCCTATATCTAGTATTTGCCACGCATGCCCAGTATTGCCATGTCAGGTGCTGGAGAGTCCACTTGCAAAAAGATGGACAAGTACACTTGCTTTCTGTGAAAGGGCCGTTAGGAGGATAAGAATGGGAAAAATACTCCCACCTAGTGCAAGGCTCACAAACGCATTAAAATTGACGAGAAATGCCTTTTTCTTTTGGTGACTCTCATTATCACAATCAATAAGAAGATGGGAATGGCAATAGCTATTGGGCAGAATATAGGTTGTTTTCCAATTTCTATTATAAAAAAAATGAAATCAGAATCGAATCGCTTGTAAACGATGTTTAAGATGATTTAATTACAATCGGTTTCAATATTATCTTAATTTAAAATTGAGATTTAATAATACTTTTGAAGCTTTTTCTTAATTTTATCATTAATTATGATTTGATACTAATTTTGATTGGTTTGGTTTAATTCGTTTTTGATTTGAAATTCAACACTGATAATACCCACCCAACACAACAGCAACCTTCCACCTATTACATTGTTGATTAATGCAAGAGGTGAGGCCATAGTTATATTCATGTGTGTACCTATTAAAAGAATGGTATAGAGAATTGAAATATGAAGTTTCCTAGGACGTCCAAACACGACAACCAAATTGAAATATCAGGATTTATATGCGACATGGTAACATGGGAAAGCTTTATTAATGGACTAAAGTAACAAACCAGATGGGAAACAAAATTTTTGTGCAATATCATTATCGACCTTTATATTACACCGACCAACAAAATGCTCTGCTCCTTAAAAATAGACCCAGCGTTCAAAGTCTTTGCCGCCGCTCATTGAGGCACTCACTACCAATCAATTGTCAACCGTTCAACTCAATCATGGCATCATGTATGTCTAATTATGAAAAAATATATCTATCTATTGATATTTTTAGATTTTAAATGTAATAATATTTGATTTTTAATCAAATTAACCAAGCAACAAAACTTGGGTCTTCTCTTGGGATATTTGTCCTTCCACTCATATCCAAGTGGCATTTTCGTCATCCTATCCTCTCCAGTCTCCGCCCCATTCTCTCCTTTCGCTTTCCGAAGATATATTAGCAGTCCTACCTTAATTAAAGCCTCCGTACATAAATTGATACTGATATTTTAACCAAAAAAAAAAAAACTAAATGACAATTTTATCTCATTCCTTAAGTATCCAATCCAATTTTAGCATATTCAGATAACAGCTTCAAGATTGATGTAGATAATATTTTTACCATTTATATTGAAGTTAAATTCATATCCATTTAATTAATATTTTAAAATAATTATTTTTATCAAATGAAAAAATATATTTAAACCTTCTAACTATAATTGATGCTATAATTATGTTTTTTATTGAGTCAAAATTGAATGATTATATATTAAAATTTTATCTGAATTTTAATCTTTATTTTAAAAAATTTATATTGGACATACATGTAAGATATTATTTGAAATAAGATTTAAAAACTTTATTTCCATTTAAGATTTTTCCAGAGTCAGAAAATACCTATCTCTAACTAATACATTATTAAAAAGTAATATTTGAGTTTATCAATTTAATTAGTATTTTTAAAGTTTACTATTTCATAATTAATATTAAAATAGTATTATTTAAACATAATTAAAATCTTAATACTATAATTAGATCATTACATTAGATGACTAATAGTTGAACTAAATCATGATTAATACTTATATATGATATTAAAATTTTTAAAAATCATATTTCATTATAAAAGATTAATAAAAAGATAAATATAACTAAAGATTAATATATTTACATTCGATCAAAAACCTTTTATAGTTATTTTAAATTTATTATTAAAAAATATTAATAATAAATATAGATAACGTATACCCTTTTAAAAACTAGCAATGTAAGCAATTTATTTTCATCAATAAATGAAAGTAAAATTATAAATAATAAATAATCTAAAATAAAAAAAATGTTGTTATCGATTAGATTTTTCTTGAGGTAGCAACTAAAAATGTAGCGGATTGGCAACCGTAACTAAGTACGGTGCAACTTCAAGTTCAAAAAGGAGAATAAATGCTATTTCCCCAACAAAAATTTGATAACTACACCTACTAAGTAAGAACCGCCTTCGCTGCTCACTCACTCTCTCAATTATTTATACTCTCTCACCTCTGCAACTCTCTGTGTCCTCACTCTCACTTTAGTTTCTTTGTTTTTCAATGGAAGGAAAAGCACGAAATGCCTTTCTCTTCTTTTCCTTCACCATTTTCCTCTCTCTCTCCACCACTCTCTCATCCCCGCTCGACTACCAAACCCTCGTTCTCAATCCTCTCCCTCGCCAGACCGCCCTCTCATGGCCGGCCGCCGATTCCGAAGCAGAGACCCTAACGGACACAGCAGATTCGACCACCTTCTCCTTACAGTTACACCACATCGATGCATTATCCAACAACAAAACTCCACAGGATCTTTTTGGCGAGAGGCTGCAGCGTGATGCTTTCCGAGTTGAAGCTCTCTCTTCAGTTGCTGCCTCCGCTGTAGGTGCTGGGGGGCGCGTCGGAACTGGATTTAGCAGCTCCGTGATATCTGGTCTGGCGCAGGGTAGCGGCGAGTACTTCACGCGCATAGGCGTTGGTACCCCTCCCAGGTATGTTTACATGGTGTTGGATACTGGAAGCGACATCGTCTGGATCCAGTGTGCTCCGTGTAATAAATGCTACTCTCAGTCTGACCCGGTTTTTGATCCGCGTAAGTCTAGATCTTTCGCCGGAATCCCCTGTGGTTCCCCTTTGTGTAACAGGCTTGATTCTCCTGGTTGTAACACTCAGAAGAGGACGTGTATGTACCAAGTTTCCTACGGCGATGGTTCTTTCACTTACGGCGACTTTTCCACCGAAACCTTGACGTTTCGCCGGACCAAAGTCAGAAGGGTGGCGATCGGTTGTGGCCACGACAATCAAGGTTTATTCGTTGGTGCTGCGGGTTTGCTTGGGCTTGGCCGGGGAAGGTTATCATTTCCTTCACAAACCGGTGCCCAGTTCAACCGGAAGTTTTCCTACTGTCTGGTAGACCGTTCCGCTTCCTCGAAACCATCCTCAGTTGTTTTCGGTGATTCGGCTATATCGCGAACCGCCCGGTTCACTCCATTGATATCAAACCCCAAGCTTGACACGTTTTACTACGTTGAACTCCTTGGGATCAGTGTGGGAGGGACGCGTGTTCCTGGCATCACTGCATCTTTATTCAAACTCGATCAGACTGGTAATGGAGGAGTGATTATTGATTCGGGAACGTCCGTAACCCGTTTGACGAGACCCGCTTACGTAGCACTCCGGAATGCTTTCCGGGTCGGAGCTTCTAATTTGAAGAGGGCACCCGAGTTCTCTCTATTCGACACGTGTTTTGATTTGTCAGGGAAGACTGAAGTGAAAGTTCCAACTGTGGCGCTGCACTTCCGCGGTGCTGATGTGTCATTGCCGGCGTCGAATTATCTGATCCCTGTGGATAGTGATGGTAGCTTTTGCTTTGCATTTGCGGGTACAATGAGCGGGTTGTCAATAATAGGTAATATCCAACAACAGGGGTTCAGGGTCGTCTACGACTTGGCGGGTTCACGGGTCGGGTTTGCTCCGCGCGGTTGCCAGTAATCAGTGCGAGTTCAGGGGATGGTAAGGGAGAAAGCTCTTTCCCTTTTTTTTTTTTTTTTTTTTCTTGGAATGTCATTATTTTTCTTTTTATGGTTGTGGGTCCACGAAATTTATCTTTCCTAGAATTGAATCTGAAGCGAGAAGAAAAAAAAAAAAAACAAAGAAAGTGTAGGATTGGAGATGATATTCAGTTGTTGTTTGTAAGTTGTATTATTAACTTATCAAAAATTGTAACTGAAAACGAGGGTAAAATCGTCGAATATAAGCTCAAATTTAGCTTGAATTCATGTTACTTGAGATCCAAAAATCCACAATTTCAATTACTGATATAAAGGCCCAAATGGGTTCTAACGAGTAAACTGTTGGCATCTTGTCAATTTCGTTCTGGAAGGTTGCCTAGCAGCCTGCTTAAATTTAATGGTATTTTGATGTTATTGTTGGACGAACGCATTAATTGCAGGGCCTATTAATTTGGTTGGTATAATTGGTAGCTAGCAGGCCCTATCAAGTGTGAATGTCTCCGTATTTTGTGGGCCCTGAACCTCACCTCACTTCACTAGTTGGTAATGGCGGTGGTGGTGGTGGTGATGCAGTTTTTCCCGAGACCTTTCGGTGAATGTAAATCCAAAGTACCCCGTAGTAGATCTATTCGAATGATAAACTTGACACCGGGTTAGACTCCGCAGGCGGTGAGGTATGTCAAATTCGAAGGGTATGGATCGTTGTGTCCTCATACGTATAAATATACCAAAGTGTAGAGCTTTGGATCCTGTCTCTATTTGTATCGTGAGCTACTACCATAGTGTGAAAACAGAATGCCCATATAGCACATGCAACCACCATTCGAAATTCAATGATTAGATGCGCACATGCGATGCGATATGGGAGGCGGCAGGTCAAAGAATGCTGGTATAGAATTTACCAACTCTGCACTGTGTAACATATTGTTGGTATGGGGAAATTATAAATCGAGCCAATACTGTTGACGGAGTAATGTCCTTGATTTACTCCATTCTTTGTGGGGTTAAGTTGGTGAAAACTGTTCATATGTTTTAAAAAGAAAACTACTAATAAAGGTTTTGCTAATGTCCTTTACAGACGTGCAATCATGGAACTGCTTAAATTATTTTATTTGCGGGTGCGTTCCTCAACTTACTTTTCGACTTTTCCAATCAGAAAATGGCAGCTTTGGTGCAAAGTTGGAGCTGTTCAGTTCGGTTCTGATTAAGGACTCCAGTGTACTATTGATGCACCTCCAAAGCATCACATATACACATTTACACGCAATCGTGTATATTTTGATAAAACTGTCCTGAATGATTGAATTAGAAAAGCTCGTTCAAGGGCACATTTGAAAAAGCTTAATCAATACACATACATTTTTTCCTCCAAAATATCCTGACAACGATGTACAGACAGACGGACAGGGTTCCCTAGGATGCTTGTAAAAAGTCAGACCAAAGAAAATGAGAGAAAATCTGAAAATGCTATAATAAAATAATATATCCATTTATTATTTCTCTTTAAAGCTTAACACGTGCGTATTGGGATCCATCATCAATTTGGTCACCGAAATAAAACCTCCAATGTTTCAGGCTTCAGTTTTAGATATTTGGGCTTTTTAAGCCCTACAAAGTATAGAAATACATCCATCAATTCGATTCTGAGCCTTCAACCGTAAAGGCCACAAGCCCAATAGCTCTTCCGCTAATCAGCAACCAGTACCGCTAATTTTGGCCTTTAGCCATTGGAGAGCACACGGTTTCTGCTTCGACGACGGTTTTGGTACTTGTCGGTTGCGGTTAACTGGTGAATCTTAAATTATCCTCTAAAAACGCTTGATTTTGTTAAATGAACTAAAGTATTTGCGATTTCTGCATGACAGGTCACTTCCGCTGGACGCCGGACTGGACATTCCCGTTGCACATATGTAATAATAATTCCATTCAACGAATGTCGTTTTACTTGAGAATGCACAGTCGTTTTTGGCCAAATGACTTGATTTGAAGAAAAGTTGGAACCGAAATGCAAGTGACCACGTGAAATGCAGGTTACTCTTTCACTAACAAATAAAAAAAATATAATCCTTCATACTATTTATGTAATTTTTATATGCCAGCTAGTGATACATTATTTTCTGTTTTTTTTTTTTTTTTTTTTTTTTCCCACAATGATCATTTTTCAAATCTCCATTTTCTTTGTTTTACGAATTTTGGCGGAGACATGTCAGTTTTCTTGAATGCATCTTGCAAAATGGGTACTTGATGAATCAAAAATCGTTAGTGGAGTAGGTAAGATCCCTTCTTAAGCCAAACAAGGAAGTGGTAAAAGTAGCATATTAGAATCCTTTTGCACTAATAATAGATCTTTCTACTTCAAGTAACGTTGAAACTAAGCTATCTTTTATGCCATTATCATCATACCCATAGACAAAAAGTCCCATTTCCATCCATACAATAGCAGAAACTGCACGATCACTCCACTCCACAACACGTTCCACAAACTACACTTTATATATATATATATATATATATATATATATATATCTTGGCACCAAGGAATGATAATATTGGTGCTTTAATGTATCCTTATTATTAATTATACATCACAAGGCATACATCCCCAACCTAGAACAAACAAAAATCCTATGTTACAACTAGTTGGCCATTGCTCCTCCTACATTAACTTATTTTTGCCTTCCCAGTTTTCCACCATTGCTCGGTCAATTATAATGTCCTTGGTTTGAGTCACCCAAATACTTCAACATATTCTTAACATTTTTTGAATTTAAACACTGAATAAATTTATTTTTGGCTGTCAAATATTTGAAAATTTTGGGTGTGCAATCAATCGTTGGATTGTTTGCATTTTTAAATTTACAAGATTGTTTTCAAGATAGGATTTTAAATTTTGAACTTCTAAATCCATAAGTAAAAATTCACGTTAGAGTGCAGTTATTTAGTTGAACCCACTTATCAAGATTATTTAAGGCGTCTGCATAAATTTAGATATGCTCAAATATGTTAGTAATGATACGGAGGATAACCAGTAATGGGTATAATACAGCCTAATAATGGGTCCTGTCCTGGTCCAGGCTATGCATTTTTCTACGTATATTGTAATAGAATAAGAGGTGGTAACAGCTAACCACCAACAGGAAAGTTAACGAATAATTCTCATTATTTAACTTAAATCACAATAACAACATTTATCCTTTAATTATTCCACCTAATCTAATCTCCTATCAAGGCCTTCTCTCATCTCTCTCTCTCCCCAGAAAGTAGAAACCCTTACACTGTTACACATTGATCAGTTGACTCTTGCAATATCTCTCACAGATTAAGAAAGGGCCTTTTTTTTAAGGATAAAGGAAATCTTATTGTACATACAAATTCAATCGCTCATTCTCTCTCTCTCTCTCTCTGCGCTGCTGCTTTTTTTTCCCTTCATTGTTACAAAATTCTGAGCGTATTTCTTAATTACATGTAAAATAACCAAGCCCATCAAAGAAACACGCTGTGTCTTTACTCTGCTCTGTTTCTCAATAATGAATAGCACAGAATTTTGAATACCCATTAGAAATAAGCCTTGAATTTGCAAATTTACCCCTCTATCTTCTTGGGCAGTTTTATGAATGGAATTGGATAGTATTGAAACTGTGCCATCCGCAGATTTGATAGACGAGGATGAGATCCATCAGCATCTCCATCAATTCCCTTCAGTCCCAAAGCCTCAGAGCAACAACATCATCAACAGTAACACTGTTTCTTCAGCAATTCATTCCATCAGTGTCCATGAGCTGCTTGAATGCCCTGTTTGTACCAATTCTATGTACCCTCCAATTCATCAGGTTTGTTTTTTTTTTTTTTTTTGGTTGCAATTTGCTTGTTGGGTTCCTAATGTTTCCCGATCTGTTATTTTTATGTATATATCTATTCTGTGGATTTCTGGCTGCTGAATTTATCCACAACTCCTTTGTTTTGGATAGATGCAAGTTTGCCGTTTTCTTATAGTTATTCCTTTTGTTATCAATTGGTTGCTATGGTTCAAATCCGAGGTAGGATGAAACGAAGGGGCGTTTGTTTCAGTATTTGATGATTTTGCTGTATCAGTACGGTCTCATATTTTGACTTATATGGATAAGATTGACGCGTTTCCGTTGCAAAGATATTCAATATGTGTGGTTCTGACTTCTTTGTCTTCCCTTTGCTCAGCGTGCCAGATGCTTTGTAGTTTTCATTTTTCGGTTTTCACTTTTCAGTCATAGGGAATTGGTATACCAACTTAATCATATCTTACATAGGCAGAACTTGTGTGACAATGATGAAAATCAATACAAGCCCGCTAGATATGGACTAAGAAGTACCATTGGCAGCAGCTTATCACTGTACAAGTGCCAGTCCCTAGTTAAATTTAGCAAGTGACAACTGACATCTTTGCTTGAAGTGTTGGACATACTTCCTTCACTGTCTCGCTCACCTTCCCTTCAAAACAACCATCCCGATAAATGAAAAACTGGTCAGCATTCGTGGTTTTCATCCATTTAGAGATTCATGATTGATTCTTGATAGCAATTAGGAAGAGTACTAGAACCCATCTGTTTTCATCAGGATTCAGGCACTTAGAATCATGGATGTGGATCCTAAGGCTATGAGTGAGAGAATTTGGCAGTGCGAGATGACAGAAGCGTGTCACACGTGATTGTTTGTATTTGTGCATTACAGTAGAATAAGTTTTCATTCTGCAAAATCCTGAAGTTTGACCTTCTATACATGTTCAGATAGGATTTTACTCAGGACAATTGATGTAAATGTGGAAGGAAATGTTGAGTTGACAACTTCCATGAATTTGACAACATAAAAGAGTTGGGCTCATCCGATGGCTTCTATGGGTTTTGCTTGCTCATTATTTTCACACGCACAGTGCCAAGTTTGCTTATAGATGAGCTTTCATTGTCCTTTTCCTTCTGTTATAACTATTTTGCTATCTATTTGCTGAATTATGTAGCAAATTGTTTCTCTGCAGTGCCATAATGGGCATACACTTTGTTCAACATGTAAGACAAGGGTGCACAACCGGTGTCCCACTTGTAGACAAGAGCTTGGTGATATTAGATGTCTGGCACTGGAGAAAGTAGCTGAGTCACTTGAGCTGCCTTGCAAATATATATCACTTGGATGTCCAGAGATTTTTCCATACTACAGTAAACTCAAACATGAGGCCCTATGTAATTTCAGGCCCTACAACTGCCCTTATGCTGGGTCTGAGTGTGCTGTTGTTGGGGATATCCCATTCCTTGTTGCTCATCTTAGGGATGATCACAAAGTAGACATGCATTCTGGATGCACTTTCAACCATCGTTATGTCAAGTCCAATCCCCGTGAAGTAGAAAATGCAACATGGATGTTGACTGTAAGTATTTGTTTTTTCTTACTTGGTTACTTGTAAGAAAAGAAAGGTTCTTGATTGATTAGCCTTTATAGGAAAGAGCATAATAATAAACTTTAATGGCCCTGAATGATCATGACCTACTTCTTAATGGTTGGCTAGATCAGGGTAATGGCATGTCATCGAACATGATATATCCATTCTTTGTCAACTAAAGGATCCTTCTGTACCTTTTATAAAGTGCAAATTTAAAACTTCTTAACATTATGTGACAAATAGACCGTAAATAAAAGCTGGGCTCTTTATGCTCATACTTGCAGATTGTAATTTCTTTTTTGCCTTAGCAGTACATGATCATAAACCTGAGTTTGAACCCATCACAAACCTTTTGTTGCATTCCTGCCAGAATTTATTCTGTAGCTGCCTCCTTTTGTTGCATTCCTGCCAGAATTTATTCTGTAGTTGCCTGGTTTGTTTAGGATAGCGAAACTCTTGTGCCTAAGGGTTAGTTGGTTAGTCTGCGTTGATTTTCCTGGGAACCACCAGTCTCTGAATCTCATTCATACAGGTGCAGTTTCATAGCAAGTACCTAACTATCTTTTCTGATCATATTGTGTAGGTTTTCCACTGTTTTGGCCAGTACTTCTGTCTGCATTTTGAAGCTTTCCAGCTAGGGATGGCTCCTGTTTATATGGCATTCCTTCGTTTCATGGGTGATGAGACAGAAGCCCGGAGTTACAGCTACAGCCTCGAGGTTGGGGGGAATGGGCGGAAACTCGTTTGGGAAGGCACCCCAAGGAGCATTAGAGATAGCCATAGGAAGGTTAGAGATAGTCATGATGGCCTGATCATACAGAGAAACATGGCACTTTTCTTCTCCGGAGGTGATAGGAAAGAATTGAAGCTTCGAGTGACAGGGCGCATATGGAAAGAACAGCAAAACCCAGAAGGTGGGGCATGCATACCCAATCTCTGCAGTTAGGGTGGTTAACACACACACACACACACACACATTCATGCGCGCTCCCTCTCTCTCTCCCCTCTCGTGTGCTGCATCTTTTGTAATATTAGCATATTCGATAACTTGATAATCCGTATATATATATATATATATATACACACTGGAGGCCTGGGCTTTATAAATTGTCTATCCAATGAAGTTATTTTGGCTGTGGTGTGACTTAACCATTTTACAAGCTGCATCAAATTTAATGGTGTGCTTCATATTGTAATTCTTCAATTTGGATATATGTATACACATGGAAGTTACTGCTGCAAGTTTTGCACCTAATGCTTGTGTTGTACTCGCTGAATTGCAATTATAGTTGCAGAATTAGTCCACTTCAACTTTCATATGGCTTATACTGATGTACAGGTAGTCGGGCATATAGCCTAATGATGAAGCGCACCAGTCAGAGCTGAGAATGGTCAGCACTCATTAAAATGTCCGTATTTATTTATTTATTTATTTATTATATGTTGTAAATAAAAATAACGAACATCTATAGAACATAAATTATGAAAAGCATTTTTTAATATTTTATTAAATTATTTTGTCAAACAAAAAAAAAAAAAACAATGAGTTTGTTGCCAGCTAAGCAGGCTATTCTTTTTTTAATCATACAAATAAATAAAAGATTGCGTCCTGACGAAATTGCTTTTATCAGTTGACGTTGCATTTTTTTTTTCGCCCCATATCTTCTAATTCCGGTTCAAATTGAAACCAAATTGTAAAAGTTTTAATTGAAATCGATTCAAGATTAATTTGTATTGAGTTATATCTTTTAACTGATTATGCTAATTAATTAAATTAATCAACATTTACAATAACTTTAAATCATTTATATTTGCAAATAGAAAAGGTAGGTGACATTTTTTTTTGCAGAATAATAAATAAAAAGTTAAATCTACTAAAAAATAAAATTTGAATTATTTTATTATTAATCTTCTACGCTAAATGAGTAAATTAATTTGATGTTCCGATCAATAATTACTCGTTAAGAAGTGAAGTCAACTACAAGTTCAAAATCAACGAGGCTTAGCTCATCTTTGATCAATTTACCCCTTTATATGGAATGTGACTTCACAGCCAAGCCCCAATTTTAGTGGGACGTTTATTTTTTCATTATATTCTTATTCTTTCCTTCGTTTTATCTTATGGATTGGTGAAATTTGATTAATTAAATTTAAATATATCGAGGATTTATATATTCTCATGTTTAATTAAGAAAGAGTAAATCATAATTCATAGGATTAATAGAATTTATTATAGTCTTAATTCTATTATTTTTTTAAGAAAAAAGAAATAGCACTCATAGATAGGATTTTTTTTAATTATATAGTTTTTCATTGCAAATGAAATTTAAACAATTTAAATTTACTTCAAAAATATTATTCAAATCCATAAATTTTGTTTTTAACATACCAAATAATGAAATGTAAAGTGGAGCAAAAAAAAAAAAAAAAAAAAGAAAGAGCATATATTAAAAGTCTAAATAAATAATATTTGAAATATCATCATTAATTAATTGTTTTATCCATTCTTATTTGTTTTTGTGATCTTATACTCAATTTAATCTAAATTACCACGTCAGAAGTCTTTGTTCCATGAATCGGCATCAAAAGCTATTAATGACGAAATTATTGTAATTTTTGCATAATTTATTAAAAATAATAAATAATTATTACAACTATAAATGTTTTTTTTAGAAAAAAAAAAAACGATAATCTTATTTGTTTAATTAACAAATTAGGGGAGAAACTAATACAGTAAAAATATATTATTATACACTCTGTCACTCTCACTGGTGATTAGTAATTATAAGTAATTCTTAACTTAAAACTAAACGTAACAATTACTGAACTTTTATCAAAAGATTAAACAACTATTATCAAGGTTTTGGATTTTTTAAATTGAATATTTATGTTCAAGCTAATCTTCCAATCCAATGAAGCCTTCTCTTCTCCGTCTCTCTCTTTTTTCTCTCTCGCCTGAGAGTCGTTCGATGTTGATCGGCCGGCTCTTGCAATTTCAATCATGATTTTTCTCTCTCCCTCACCGATTAAGAAAGGCATCTGTTTTTGATAAAGCAAATAACCAATTCTTGTTCTTGTTATATACAGATTCAATCACTCGCTCTCTCTCTCTCTCTCTTTTGGCCTAATTTTTTCTCCTATTCCGCCATTATTGCTCATTATACATAAAAGAACAATACCCATCAAAGAAAAACGCCTTTTCTTTTGCAAAATCTCCTTGACTTATGTAGAATTGTGAATACAATCAGAGAGTAGGTTTTTGAATTTGGAAACTTTTCTTTATCTCATTTTGGGCAGTTTTGAGAATGGAATTAGATTGCATTGAGACCGTGCCGTCGTCAGATTTGACAGACGAGGATGAGATCCATCACCACCACCATCAATTCCCTTCAGTTCCTAAGCCTCAAAGCAACAACATTAACATCAATATCATCAACAACAACAACAACAACAACAGTAATACTGTTTCTTCAGCAATCCAATCTATCAGTGTCCATGAGCTGCTCGAATGCCCTGTTTGCACAAATTCCATGTATCCTCCAATTCATCAGGTTTGTCCTTTGTTGAGATCTGAAAGGTAGATTCTTTATGTTCCTCGATCTGGTTGAGTTTGTTTCTTTATTGTGGAGGATAGATTCACGATTCTTAAAAAAAAAAAAAATTTTTTTTTTTTGTAGTTAGTTTTAGTTTAATTGCCTATTCAGGTATATGCTTGCTACTCAATTGGTTGATTTAGGTCGAACTGCAGTTGTGTGAATATAAGGGGGCTTTATTCTATCGAAGATTTTTGAATTTTGAATTATGGTGCGTCGGTATGGCACCTTATAGGGGTAAGAGCTAGAACAGAGGAATTTTGGTGCAAACATATTCGATATATGGGTTTCTTTTCTTTCCTTTTGTGCAATTTTATAGATGCTTTATAGTCTGTCATAGGAAATTGGTAGCAACTTAGTAATATCCGTGGCTAGGTGGAACCTTGGCTTACAACAACGAACAGCCTTCTAGTAGCGAATTAAGAAGTAGATTGCATGGAGCTCTCTAGTTGACATTCCCAAGTTTGATGAGTAAGCGGCATCCCTACTTGATCATATTTTGTCCTCCTTTTCCCAGTTAAAAGTTGGCTGAGACTCGTTGCTGTCTTTCTTCTGTGGATTCTTCATAACTTCCTATGGCAAGAGTCCCAGGAGCCATATGTTACATCAAGCACTTGGATTCATTGATGTGAACCCTAAGATTTCTAAGCGTGAAAATTCGGCAATGTAAGGTTTTGCGAGTGTGTACTATTGAGGCGACAAAGGGGAAAGGGTTGTGCAATATAGTAGGATGAGTTTTCACTCTGCGGAACTCTATAAGAACTAATTGGAGATGGTCTCATCTCATCAAACAATTGTTTGAACTTTTAGCTATATATATGACTGAGAGCATGCAGTTTTTTATTGAAATATTGAAAATCGGCAGACCAAATTGGGTTTTGAGTTAAGACATGAAATATGATGAACTAAAGGAGTAATTTACATATCTGGTGGCTTCTGTATATTTTGGATGACACAGATGGCTTAGATTCCCAATATTTTCACCTAAGCTGTTTTTACTTACAAACATCATTGAATGGGAGTAGCAGCTTTCATCTCTTTCGCTCACTTTTATATCTATCTATGCAGACCAAATTGGGTTTTGAGTTAAGACATGAAATATGATGAACTAAAGGAGTAATTTACATATCTGGTGGCTTCTGTATATTTTGGATGACACAGATGGCTTAGATTCCCAATATTTTCACCTAAGCTGTTTTTACTTACAAACATCATTGAATGGGAGTAGCAGCTTTCATCTCTTTCGCTCACTTTTATATCTATCTATGCTTTCTGTCAGATTTAACGTTCTAGCCTAGAAGATTTTTGCTGATCTGATTAGCTAATTTTTTTCCTGCAGTGCCACAATGGACATACACTTTGTTCGACTTGTAAAACAAGGGTGCACAACCGGTGTCCCACTTGTAGACAAGAGCTTGGTGATATTAGATGTCTGGCATTGGAGAAGGTAGCCGAATCACTCGAACTGCCTTGCAAATACATGTCACTTGGATGTCCAGAGATTTTTCCGTACTACAGTAAACTCAAACATGAGGCCCTCTGCAACTTCAGGCCATATAGCTGTCCTTATGCTGGATCTGAATGTGCTGTTGTTGGCGATATTCCATTCCTTGTTGCTCATCTGAGGGATGATCACAAAGTAGATATGCACTCTGGATGCACTTTCAACCATCGTTATGTAAAGTCTAATCCCCGTGAAGTAGAAAATGCAACATGGATGTTAACTGTAAGTATTTGTTTTGTATTATTTAAAAATTATAAGAAAAAAAAAATCAACTTTTTGATAGTAAGGTACATAAAAGTCATTTTTGAAGGCCCCTAAATGACCATAACATGCTTCATAGAATTGCCTAGACGGGAGTGCCGCATTGTAATTTCTGTTCAACTTACTCTAAGATGTAAACATGAAGTCCAATGATTTGGGTGAATGGTTTGTCATGTTGTTTCATCAGCCTCATGAAGTCTAAACCTGCGTGGGTCCAATTCCAAGACTTTTACTCTGAATGCCCTCTAGATTAATCCTGCAGGGCTTGTTTTGAATTGGGAGACTATGTAACCTAGGGATTAGTTGTGTAGTCAAAGCGTTCCAGATGGCTTGCCAGCCAGAAAGAAGCGGTTGAAAGGAAAGAAAGACAATATAACATCTCGGCACTTTTTGTAGTCAATGCATTTTTGGCAAAACCAGTCATTTAACTTAGCAAATTACGTAATAAAGTAATTTAAGATATGGATGATACTCGTGGTCAACAACAGTACAATACTTATATATTGTATTTGTATGCTGTCTGGAGATTGTTCCAAGTGGACTCTAAAGTTATCAGTGAACTGAAAAAACGAATTTCTGAAAAGTGTTACTTTTCTGTGATTCAAAAAGTAGCTATTATAGAGCATCTATTTTCCTATGTTCTGTAATCACCAATGTTTGAATCTCACTCTTACTGGTGCAATTTTATAGCAAGCACTTAAATATCTTTTCTGATCATATTGTGTAGGTTTTCCACTGTTTCGGCCAGTACTTCTGTCTGCATTTTGAAGCTTTCCAGCTAGGGATGGCTCCTGTTTATATGGCATTCCTTCGTTTCATGGGTGATGAGACAGAAGCCCGGAATTACAGCTACAGTCTTGAGGTTGGGGGAAATGGGCGGAAACTCGTTTGGGAAGGCACCCCAAGAAGCATTAGAGATAGCCATCGGAAGGTTAGGGATAGCCATGATGGCTTGATTATACAGAGGAACATGGCGCTTTTCTTCTCTGGAGGGGATAGGAAAGAGTTGAAGCTTCGAGTGACAGGGCGCATATGGAAAGAACAACAAAACCCAGAAGGTGGGGCATGCATTCCCAATCTCTGCAGTTAGGGTGTTCTGCCACATGTGCCTCATCTTTTGTAACGTTAGTATATTCAAATATCTTGAGAATCCTTTTGTGTATACTGGAGCCTAAACTGTATGAATTGTCAATAAACTACTCAAAGAAGTTGTTCTGGCTACGTTGTGAATTTGTTGTTTTGATAGCTGAGTCAGTTATGGTGTGCTTCAATGCTTCTGTCCTAATTCTCCATTTTGGGTACATATTGAAGTTATTGCTATAAGTAGCCAGATTGAAAATGGCACCATCGGGCCTTGAAGCCTTATATATATATATATATATATATATATATATATATTTATTCATTTTTTTTATTAGGTTAATGTGTTAAATTTTAAAATTTACTAGCTTTTTACATGATAGAGAAGTACATTTTATCCCGAACAAAAAAGTTAGAATTTAATTGCATCTGTAAATGCGATCAAAAATGGTAAGAACGTAATACGGTATCTTTTTTGACGCACTGACACGACGGCATCAGTTTTCTTAATGTCGTTTTGATGTGTTTTTGCTTTTTGCATGCCAATAGAACATTTTTGTCGGAGGGTTTTAGCAATAGCCAATGGCTTCAAAATCCATAAAACTCTCCTCGCTATACCAAGTCTTGATTTTTCCTCATCTTCAGTAAATGATAATGGAGCTTCTCAATCCTTCAGTTTCAAACAGACCACTAATTGTTCCACGCTTTTGCATCTTCACTCGCAAATTCCCCATTAAAGCTTGCAACAGCAAAAATCTATCCGGATTCCATATTCATAGCTATAAATTTCACAATAGCCCCTCCGTGCCGTTCCATTTATCCTACTCTGCCACCAGAAATGTTCGTGTTTCGGCTCATTTTGGACGACAAACGAATCGCAGGAACTCTCTAAGGAAAAAGCTCATTGATGATGCACAGGTGCGCCAAAAGAATCTCACTTCTCTAAATCCAAGCTCTGATTTTCAAAACCCGAATCTTCATTTTGATAATCTTAATAATACTACAGAGAATTTGGATAATGACGATTTAAAAGAGAGTGATTTTGGTTATGGGGTTGGTTCTGTTGAGCCAGAAAGTGCAAAAACATGGAAAACAAAATCGGAAAAAATGGGCGAATCGGTGTTGTCGACTAAGCTAGAGGAGTGGGTTGATCAATATAATAAAGATACTGCATATTGGGGCGTTGGTTCTGGTCCTATTTTTACTGTCTTTCATGATTTAAAAGGGAACGTCAAGCGGGTTTTAGTTGATGAGGATGAAATATTAAAGAGAAGTCAAGTTAAGAAGCGATTTGGGGATTTAACTGAAGTGAATTCGAAAGTTGTGTATGCAAAGGATTTGGCTAGAGAAATGGAGAGAGGAGGAAATGTTATTGCTAGGAATAGTTCAGTAGCAAAATTTCTTGTTTCGAATGAGTCTGCTTTTGTAAACACAATTCGTGATGTTGTTCTTCAGCCAGAGTTTGTCCCAGTGCTCTCGGGATTAGGGAAATTGATATTCTGTGGTTTTGTTGCTATTTGGGCACTGAAGAAGTTATTCACTTTGGGAAATAAGGAGGAAAAGTTAACAGAATTGGACAAAGAAATGATGAGGAGAAAGATAAAGTCTAGAAGAGAGAAAGAAATGCTGGAGGAAGGAAGAGTCGAAGTTGTTCAAGAACCTGTTGAATTACCAATAATGTCAATGGAAAAACCTAAACTGGATAAACAAGAATTAGTGAGAAATATACTTGAGGCAAAGGCTTCAAAGGATAAATTGCTGTTGATGAATTCTCCTAGTTCCCAAACTATGGATTTGGATGAAAAAATTCAAAATATTAGAGCAATGGCAAGGGAAGCTCGAGAGGTGGAGAATGGTGAACAAACAATGATTGATAAGGATAAAGAAGAAACACAGCCTGTGAATGACGAATCATCCAGTGGGATGCAAATGCTTGATGAGCGTCTTGAGGAGGTCATAAGCATCCCAAACAACATTCAAAATGGAAAGTCTGGCCAAACTGGGAATGTGGTTGAAACTAGAGTGCAGATGTCTTTAGACAGATCAAGAGGTGATCATACTAAACATCTAAAAGAGGTGTCTTCTGAACAAAATAAGGTCATCAAATCTTCTAGCACTTCATGTGCTGAGGATTCAAAAGACAGGCAGACAATAACAAAAGGAACGACAAAAAGAGAAGTTATAAGTTCCTCAGGGACTGGTAATCCCAATGGTGAACTGTGTATGCCTGAGGACAGGTCTGTTACAATGAAACCAAGGATTATAAGATCAGTCAGAGAAGCGAGGGAATTCCTTGCTAAGAAAGGTAACCAATATTCCCAGGGACCCCAACTAAATGCAGTTGAAGGAAGTACCACATCTTTAAGTCCGCTTAGTGATAAAGTGTCTGGAAGTAAAACAACCCAAGATGAAGAAACGGAACCTGTCAATTTGGGCAGAATGTCAGATCCTTTACCTACATCAAATTTTGAGGAGGATTTGATTCCAAAGGTTAATGAATTAGTTTCAACCAAGAAAGATGATTCTGAGGATTCTGATGAAGTATATAAAGTTCATGATTATCAAAATTCTGAAACGCTCTTAAATGGTAACAGCAGTAGCAGCACAGGGAGAAGACAGCCTGTAGAGACAGAAAACTGGATGGAGAAAAATTTTCATGAAGTTGAACCCATTATCAAGAAGATTGGAGATGGATTTAAGGATAATTACAAGATTGCAAGAGAAACAGTAAATCAACATATAGGTGCTGATGTAACACGGCTTGACTATGGTGATGATGGTGAACTGGAGTGGATGAAAGATGATGATCTTAGAGAAATAGTTTTTCAAGTCCGAGATAATGAGTTGGCAGGGAGGGATCCATTTCATCTAATGGATGCTGAAGATAAAACTAAATTTCTCAAAGGTCTTGAGAAGAAAGTTGAGAAAGAGAATGAAAAATTGTCTCGGGTGCATGAGTATCTGCATTCGAATATTGAAAATCTTGATTATGGGGCAGGTAATTGATTGCTTGTGAACCATATCATTTATTTATTATTATACTATCCTTTGTTCTCAAAAAATTAGTTTTACAGTGGCATGACTATGCTCTGCTACTGAATCCAGTGCTCTTTCTCTCCTGTTTTATTCTAAAAATTGAAAATTCCCATCACCTTAGGAATACTTGTGTAAATTTACACATTAACAAAAGCATTTTCATATGCTAATATAGTATCCTGCTCATCCTGTAGATGGCATCAGTTTGTATGATCCACCAGAAAAGTTTATACCACGATGGAAAGGGCCCTCATTAGAAAAGAATCCTGAGTTCCTTAACCAATTTCTTGAACAACGGAATGCAATTTTTGATGGAAATGCTAGTAATTCATCCCTTGGGAAGAAGGATGAACAAAACCTGACTCAGAAATCAACAGAATCCTCAGTCAATGACAATGCTGCTACATCCTCATCAGACAATGCTTCAGAGAAGAATTTACGAAATAAGGATCCTAATGTTCCCAAGACAATCATAGAAGGTAGTGATGGTTCTATTAGAGCTGGCACAAAAACAGGCAAGGAGTATTGGCAACACACAAAGAAATGGTCTCGTGGGTTTCTGGAATCTTATAATTCAGAGACAGACCCAGATATGAAATCTACCATGAAGGATATAGGAAAAGATTTAGATAGATGGATCACTGAAGAAGAAATACAGGAGGCAGCTGATCTAATGAAGAAACTTCCTGAGAGAAATAAGAAGTTCGTGGAAAAGAAAATCAACAAGATAAAAAGAGAAATGGAATTGTTCGGCCCACAAGCTGTAGTGAGCAAGTACCGCGAGTATGCAGAAGAGAAGGAAGAAGATTACTTGTGGTGGTTGGATCTTCCACATGTACTGGTATGTAAAACATGCATTTGGCTTTCTTTCTTATGGTTAACTAAACTTTCCAATTTACCATCAAATCTTTTGAATTTTTTCCCAAGTAAAATCCTAGGGATGTCAATTACTTTTTTCTAACATTATCTGTATTTTCTTGAAAATACATATTCTTTTGGTCAGATGATAAGAGTAGTATTCGACTCTTTTGGGCTAATGCCACATGTTCAGTTGGGATATTGGCATTTGAATATCTGCATAATAAAATTGATAAATTTTGTTGCTATTTTCAGTGCATCGAATTATACACTACCCAGAATGGGGAGCAGAAAATAGGATTTTATTCTTTGGAGATGGCTGCAGATCTTGAACTGGAACCCAAACCATGTCATGTGATTGCTTTTGAGGATGCTGGGGATTGCAAAAACCTCTGCTGTATTATTCAAGCTCACATGGACATGCTTGGAAATGGCCATGCTTTTGTTGTTCCAAGGCCTCCAAAGGTGGAAATTCCTTTTTTCTTTCTAATTATAACTTAGAATTATTCAGCAGATCCTTTGAGTTATAGGGAATTTTTATGCCATATTTGCATGCCATTCTTCTGACTCATAAATGAGAAGCATATTATTAGTGTATTTACAACTCAGAAATTATTTAACCAAACTGGATTAACCATTCTAGCATTCATATATTTGAAAGAATCTGCATGTATCAATGTGTTACTTTCAGAAATATTTTCCTGAGCACCTTTGGGAGGCTGGAATAATATTCATATTTTTCTATTTGGTGAGTGAAAATGTTGGACAAGACTCTTTCATGGAAGCCGATCCACTGCTACTAGCTAGTATTTATATTCTCATCGCTTTCAAATGGAATAGAAATATTTCTCTGAATCTACAGCTTGCACTTTTTTAGCAATTGTGATCTGTTGGTTGAAATAATTTAGCTGCTGAATTCTAGGTCTTTCTTTTTTGATTTTCATGTTTAGAGGTGATAGGCAGCATAATTACAATTTCATTGTTTCCTAATTCCAATGTTTCTAACTGTTGATCTTCCTAGGATGCCTTTCGGGAAGCCAAAGCAAATGGTTTTGGTGTTACTGTTATCAGGAAAAAGGAGCTACAGCTAAATGTAGATCAAACCCTGGAAGAGGTGGAGGAACAAATTGCTGAGATTGGGAGCAAGATGTACCATGATAAGCTCATGCAGGAGCGTTCTGTTGATATAAGTGCGCTGATGAAAGGTGTCTTTGGTGTCAATGGCCAAACTGCTAGTTCAAAGACTAAGAGGTATTCATTTTTGGCTTGAGTTGCATGCCTGATATAAACTATAAGCCGATTAAGATGCGAGAGGAATAAGGCGGTGGTAATGTGGATGGACAATAAAAATATGCTTTGTTTTATTTGCGAAATAAGACCATTTATATATTTTCTATCCGTTTGTTTCAGAAAAAGGTCAAAGAGGAAGCTGAAGAAGCCTGGCAAGAAATGAAGATGATAAAACAGCTGGGCCATATAAAGTCGATGGCTGTGCAATGCATTTTACAGGGTCTCTATCTGGGTTCTTTGTGTTGCTTCCAGGAAGGAAGCACGGGAGCAGGAGGAGCACGTCCTGTCCAATGCCGATCTCTTTTACCTGTCATACCATCACCTATCAAATTCAATATGCTGCCAACTCAATTTGTAGGCCCTTCCAATCATGCACTGTTGGCAATTTTTGACATTCAAAATTTTGCTGCGCTGAGAAGGATGATTTGAACTATGGCTAGCGCAGTACCAATTCTAACAAGGAGCATTATAGCTTTGGTTCTCAAGGTGAAAATGAATTGTAATGTGAGACGAATTGTGGCTGCGTGCATCACTAATTTCAGACACATTGATCTCGAATAACCATCCTTGCAAAGTCTGAACTCTGGTCCGAGCAGTTGACCTCTGTATTTGTTAATAGTTTACTATTTCAGTGTTGTACATATGATAACAGATGGTCTGTGTTTTTAGAACTGAAAGATGAGTTAATTCAATTTACAACAATGTGAAAACCTTCTGACTTCGCTCTTGTTTGACCTGTGATATACGTAAAAGGTAGACGAATCATTCTCATCTTGTTTGAGATGATTTATACTTAAAAGTATCGTAAATAAACTAAGGAGTTTGTTACATGGCGATTGGCAGGTGTCCTTCTGTCATATTTATAGGGAGTGCAACAGATGTGCGGATTGGATGGCGCGTTTTGGTAGCCAGCAGAGTATAGGTGTTCATTATTTTGATTCTCCTCCCCTTTGGTCTTTCTTCTTTTCTTTTGTATGACATTTGTGGTGCGACTTGCCCACGTTTTGTGTCTGGTTAATATTATGGTTTCTTCTTTCTTTTCAAAAATAGTAAATAAACTAAGAAACATACAGTGTGTAATTGGTAGGACACATCCCAAAACTCTCAAACCACAACTTCCTCCCAAACAAGCATGAAGTACTTATTTTATTTTAAATAAAATGCGAGTTGGGAACCTAAACAAGAAACATGTTCGTTCTCTCATTGAACGAGACAACAAAAGATGCTAAACATTCATCACGTAGATGCTGCTGATGGAAACTACAAGTTACTTTCAACATTGAAGTGTAGTACATTCAAGATAAAAGAATCAGATTCTCATCTTCAGATCAATCAGAAACAAATGAAATTCTATCAAATAGTCTTGAAGTCGAAAGAATTTGAAAACAGGGGAAAGAAACTACGATGTAATTGAAAATCCCGCCATAAATGTATATGTACGATAACATATGTACATATACACATATATACCAATGTTATCTACCAAATTTAGAAATCCGTCAACGCAGAGACTCCAGCATCTCATCAAGGCGACGGTCCATGATGTGTGATACTGTCTCAAGGAACGCAACTTCGCTTGTGCCAGGAAGTACAGAATCCTCTGCTTCTTGGACAATCTCCTCAATAACAGATGCCTTCTTCAAGGTCTCTCTGCACATTATGCTTCCAATAGCAAAGGGGGTGAAACCCCTCTCCACCCCCTTCTTCAGAAGCATGGTGGAGATGCGAAGTGTCCGCGCACTTTCAACCGGCATGTCCCATCCATGAAACTTCAGAAGAGCAATATCCTCTTCTGCGTCCAGTGATTTTATGTACTCAACAGTACTAGCGTCAAAAGGTTGATGAGCTTGAGGCCAGTAGAGCCAATCAAATGTGCAATCCTCGAACTGTGAGAAGTAAGAACACATGATTACTTCCACAAATTGAGCAACATATTGTAGTAGTAATAATAATAATAATAGTAGCAATGGAGAATCCAAATTACATGCTCGGCAACATGCTAAATAAACAAAGCAAATCACGTTAAAAATAATAAAGATAAAATTAACCCAAAAAAGAGATGATGATGCGCATGAAGTAGCTAAAAACTAGAGTAAGCAATGCTTACACTTTCAGGCAAGCAGTATCCATGATCTATTGGAATCAGCATAGTCTGTCCATCTTCCGCATTTTTACCCAGCAAAATATTCCCAGCATGCCTATCCGCATTTGCCATTCTTATATCCAGAACCGATATTTTATGAACTTCCTCAACAGGGAAAGCCCCTGGACCCATATCTTCACAACTTCCATCATTCTCAATAAACATCTGCAAGGACCCAATTTTGACTGCTACATCGTCTGGATGGTTAAACCACTTATGGAAGCACTTGATCATAACCGTAGGTGGAACCCCCGCAAAACCACTCTCATCACCGAACAAGGATCTGCGTCCCCTCTTTGGATGATCCAAAATATAAGCTGCAACTTCCCTTAAAGCTCCTTCTCCCACCCTGGTACCCTTCTTTAACCCTTCACCATCAGGTGACAAAGGTAGTCCTCGAGGGTTGTTCACAGCCATAGGTTCCTCATCAATTGGCTTAAAAACAGAAACAAACTTCTGTCCAGAAGAATCCTGCATGAAATAAGCCCCACCCGTTCCCTCCATAGATCTGATTGGATTATTCCCATTCTCTAATCCATCAAAGGTAGCATTTACCATATCACAAAGCACAGAGGGCAATTCAATTTTGGGATTAACAATAATTGGCTCCAATAGAAAATCTCTATCAGGAGGCTTTCTTCGTACAATCTGCATATTAACAGCATGATTTCTCTCATCATTCTCTTCACCAGCATCGTATTGTCTTCTAGCAACAGCGTATTCTTTCCTAGCAATCTCCTCATCATTCAATCGCGGTGCCACAATAGACAACTCCAAATTCTTCTCCACAGCCTTTGTCCGAACTTTTGCTGATTTCCTCACCAAAAAATGAATCACAGCATCATCATTATTATTATATTTACAGATATCATCTATAAGCCACCGATCCTCGAGTGCCTCACCATCACAAACAACCTCATGCTCGTCAAGGTCATCAAACTGCCTCTCCTTCTTTGCAACCTGTTGTTTCACATACCCAACATCTCTCCCTCGCTCCACACAAAATGTATATTCTTTCCCGTGTGCAGTCTTTACCTTTATAACCTGAAGATCAGAAAGCCTAAGAACCAAATGCAGAACATTCCCATCAGTGACACCATAGTCACGGATAAGGGAATTGCTCCGCGATAGCTCGCGGCCTCCACAAACAAGTTTTTGGTTCTTGACAACAAACCCTCTACAGGACTGAATCCGTAGCTTCACAGATTCAATGGAATCAGACCCTGAAAGACGCATTGGCATCATAGACCCACCAACAGAGAGCTGTATTAAGATATAGTCATTGGAGGAGGGGGGTGATACGGCATCGACCAACTCTGAAGGCAGTAGAGGAACATTTTGAAGTGGACTGAGGGCAACACCACCAGACGACATTTTTTTTACAATTTATTTCGTTTTTCGATTTTTTTTTATTGAGAACAACTGTTGATTTGGATTTGAAGGAAGTTCAAAAGAAAAAACTATACACGAATCATAATAAACTAGACATTTTTAGATTGTCAATGACCATCCAATGACAATCAAGATGATCCGCAAAGAACTAAAAAAAAAAACTACAAAACGAATCTTGAAATTTATGTACAAAGCCAAAACATTCTGCTAACCAAACGATAGAAGAAATTTCAACGTTTAAGCCCAGGGTTAGGAGAATTTAACAATAGATCGAGATTTCTGCAAAGTTAGGGTTCTAGTACAATAAGAAATCATGAAAGGGGAACGGTAGCCAATATAAGGGCAGAAAATGAAAGAGAGAAAGGACTCTTACCAAACCGGAAGAACCGAAGAGAACGGAAAAGGCGAACCGGAGGTTAAATTTACTAAAATAATCTCGATCGGCGATGGCTAAAAAGATATTTTTGTGCTGGTGATTGGTGAATGGAGAGGAAGGAGAAAAGAGACGCGTGGAGCCGGCAGCGTTTTATACGTAGCGCGTCAAAAGTAAGACTTTTGGGAAAAAATAAAAAATTAATTTGTTAATACATTTTGGGTGTTTCTGGTCAAATATATGCAAAGGAATATTCCTGTTTTATAGTAGTGAATACGTACAGCTGTTCATACTTGGAGTGGTCTCCAAGCTTTTTTTAAATTTGAATTTACTATTTTTACTATCCGTAATTTATCCTTATCGTCCTAACTCTGCATTAAAAATAAGTCTAAGTCCAATTTCCATGTGATGAAGAAAACTTATTTGTGTTTTATTAAGTTATTCTTCGCAATAATATAAAGGTATTACCTTAATCGGATATATATTATTACATTACATCGTTAATTTTTATAAACAGTTCATTTAAAAAAATTATGGGAAAAGCGGAAAACTCTTAATTTTAATAGTAGTATAATACGGGAAAATAAGTGAAAATTAGGTATGACGAGGGTGGATAGAGGTAAAGGGCGAGGCACCGGTATTTTTTCATGTATCCGTACGTATAGTTGCAAATATAGGACCAAGACCAACAGCAATGTGCTTGCTTTGTAATGCTTTGACAAAATCTAGCGACGTCAGCTCATACGAAATGAACAAGTGAACTGAGGTGTAGTCTACTAGACTATATTATTTAAGGGTGTGTATATTATATATTATACTATTATTAATTAAAAGTCATTAAAATTTATTTTTAAAGTGAATTTTTTGTATGTTAGTCATACTAATTTCCAAATAATTAACCAGCATTCCAAAATTGCCTTTTCCTAATTATTAATGCCAAAAACCCTCTAATAACTCAAACTGCCGACTGAAATTGGTTCGTTATTATACGTGACTGACTGAGCAGTCAATTGTTATACAAATCCTTTTACCAGCTTCCACCAAAAAAAAAAAAAAAAAAAAAAAAACCGTTTTACGACTGACTGACTGAAAGAACGTCAATTGTTCCCGGTTCCCAGTCATCGCTCATCAGCAATCCAAAATACTCATTCTGCGATAGCAATTTCCTTTTCGTAAGGGAGCCAAATCCAATAAGTATCAATTAAAAAGAACTGGTGGAAAAATTAAAAAACTTCATTTCTATTCCTCAAAAATAATGTGCTTCCGCTATTCTGCATTACAGTAAAATACATCAACAGCTCTGAGAGCCTTGATAGAATGAGCCAAGGCAGCAAAAACAACAGAATCTCTGTGTCCTTTACACAAAGCTGAACCAAAATTGCACACAGAAGAAAATTTACGTTGCAATTAGGCATCCCTGACAACAATAACAGGCGACCAAAATGCCAACGACTGCTCCTGCAAAGACTTGTGATGGAGTGTGGCCGAGAAGTTCCTTCAGCTTTCTTTGACTGATAGGATGCCCTTGAAACAGGTCCTCAACTATCATATTGAGAATCTATTGTTAAGGCAGGAAAGATGCACATGTTAGTCCTTGGTGTCGTTGCAAATTCAGATGCACTGCTCGACACACATTCTAAAGGTTCAAGTGGTAAATTGCATGTCTAATCATAAGTAATGTGAAGCAGACTAGAAAAACCTCATCAATACCAGTTCCAATTTGCAAACAAATATTATGTTTTATGGGATTTATTTTCAATAAAACAAAGAGCTATATATTACGAGGAAATAATCACATATTTAGACTTTCCAGAAGCTATCCAACTAACACCAAATCAATTCAAACTCTGATCAACTTGAGGTGGAACATTATTGATTTCAAATGTCCACCTTCTGTGTATATCCCACATTAACTGTCAATAAAATAAACTTCCATGTCTGATCAACTTAATTTATTTATCAACATTGAAAGACTCTCCAAACATTCAGTGAAGAACTGCAAGTCCAACATATTTTTACTAAAATTATCCTACCCCATGCCCACTATTTCCTAGCATCTAATAGCTAACCTCATTGCAATATGAACTGTCAAAACAAGCATTCAACTCTGCAACGTCTTGTTATGGCAATGCCTCAACAACAGTCAGTAAGGAAAAGTTACTCCCTCTTTACAAATTAAGCTGGAGAGAATCATAATACCCTCAAACTCCACTATAACTCCTCAAATTAGCATGCAACATATGCCACAATATGAATCCAAATATTGAAAATCAATCACATAGAACATTAATAACTATAGAAGCCAAAACTAACTGAACAAGATATCAGTTTGGTACATTTATTAATAAAAAATAATTGGAAAATTACAATGTAATTTATTTATGCAATAATTTGACAACGAGTCCAATAACCATTTGTTATTTATACAATACTAAAAAATTATAATTTGCATATGTACATATAAATCAATTAAATCAGATATAATTTTTGGAGTAAGTAAACTGACAACCAAAGGCCAAAAATTCAACCACTTACTAATGGGATCTAATTGAAAACTGAAAAGTAACAATCGAAGTAACCAAATTTCATCAAATCAATTTTTTTGATAGAACTGAATAATATTCACCCCTACCATTTGACAAGGGCTTATCAAGCACCAAAATTCAGGCCTTCCACATACAATTCTTACCCACTAAATGATGAAATTCATACTTTCTGCAAAGTTAGAAACCCAGATGACCCCTAGTCCAACTGGGTTACCCAATGCACTTATTTCTCCCAAGCTAACCACATCATTTCTGGTATGAGTTGATACCGAGAAGAAACTACAAACGAAACAGATTTAGCTGCTGAATTTGCCATATAGTTCAGACCAAACAAGCAGTCCAATTTATCAATACCACTAACAATGAAGTAATAGGAGATGAGAACAGCAACAATAAAATCAAACAAGCAATTCAACAGTTGATACCTATATCTCATAATTCACAAGTGCTTAAAATCACTAAATTTCACTTAAGCACGCATTCACAATTTTTCTAACAAAAGAATACTCAAACACCACCGAGAAAGAAAATGATAAAATATAAAGCTGATTACCTCCGCATGCATCCCGGCATGACGCCTGACACCAATTGCATCATACATAACTATAAGGCTAAACCCCAAACAAACTGGAAATAACGAATCAGCCACCCCATGACAAAGCGCCACTGATGTTGTCATAGCAGTGCATAAAGCCGAATGTGAAGATGGCATTCCTCCAGAGGCAAAAAGTAGTCTCAAATCCCATTTCCTCTCCACAAAGAAATTTAAAATCACTTTTATTGCTTGGGCTATAAACCACGCAAAAAATCCCGATATAAAAGTTGGGTTTGCTGCCAATGTCGCAACGAAAGGACTAATTCGAACCTTAGCGTTCGATGTAATGCTCAATAAAGCTACTCCAAATGCTCCATTTTGCAAGTATTTGCCACTGTAATCAACCATTGCCTTTTCCGATTCCTCAGTGTATGCTTGTAATCGAAAAACCCATTTCTTGGTTTGTGAAGAAGCAACCCCCTTTACTCGTTGCAATATTGGGACCAAAACAAATAAAGGGTTCAAAGAAAAGGTATTATTATTCCATGTGGATTTCGGGTTTTGAGGATTTGAAGGAGTTGTACAAGAAAAACAAATTGGAGAAGCGCTAAATTTGGTAAAACGAGTCAAGTTAAAGAATGAGAAGTGTTTAGAATAGAAAGGTTTAGTGCAGGAATTAGAGGGATTAACACAGGAAGTTCTCTTAATGAAAGAAGTGGGTCGAAGGGTTAAAGAGTCCATGAGGAGAGACTTGTACGCTTGATTTCAGTCTGCATTTCAGGGAGAGGTGTTGAGAAGGAACGAGAGGCTACGCGAGATTGACCCGTTAAAACTTAAAACAGTATTTATATGTATATTTTGATACGAACTTCATACTTGTGGTTGTGGCAGAGAAAGAGCCCTTAATTTGTCTTATTATTTTATCACGCTTTAGGCAACGAATATGCTACGGTTTATTTGATTATACTTATTGGACCATTTGGAAACGAATCAAGCCCAAGAATAATTTCAAGAGAAGGCAAGCAACAGAATAAGCCCACAAAAAACAATTTTCGTTCGATTAATGGTTACCATCCTTTTCTTTTTTCTTCAAAATATTTTGTTTAATATAATTTTGAACCATTTGGTGATAACCAAAAAATAAAAACTCTTATAACAAAACACAGTTTTAAACTTTAAAACTTATTAATCAAATAATATTTATAAGAGATATAAATATAATCATAAAAAACCTAAAAAGAAAAAAGGAAGCTAACTTAAGTGCCCTTGCAAATTTTAATTCAAAATAATCCTTTTTATGTGTTGATCATTTACCCTTGCATTTTTTTTAGAGCAACATTAATTGAGTTTGTGATACAATATGTAACTTAATTACTTCAATTAAGTTTTATTAAATATCTCAAAAAAAAAAAAAAAAAAAAAAAACTCAAATGACTTCTGAGTCGTGTAGTTACAAATTCTTTTTAGTACATTAAAAATTTTCAAAACCAAATAATTAAAGAAGAGAAAAATAATTTCAGATTAACTTTTGCAATTTACTCTTTTCTCCCTTATTATTCAAACAACAAGGGTAACGCAGCAAACCAAACAAAGAACAGATACAATACGTTAGAAAGTTTCCATGATCTCTTTCATCTTCCTTCCAATTTCCCGGTTCGTTCGCCAACCTCTTCTTCTTTGATTCTTTCTTTCATATTTTTTAAACGCAAACGCTCCTTATCTGCATTTCTCAATTTCAAAAACAGAAAAAGAAAAGAAGGTAAATCCTCGTTATTGACCTTCAATTTCTCACCTCTGTTTCAACTCGCCAATTGCCGCCACCATCTCGATCAAATACGGATCCGACTGATTGTTTGAACTCGGTTTTGATACAATGGATAATTTGATATCATTGGTGAACAAAATACAGAGGGCCTGTACGGCCCTTGGTGATCACGGCGATGAAAGCGCGTTGCCTACACTTTGGGACTCTTTACCCGCCATTGCCGTCGTCGGTGGCCAGGTCCCATTCTCTCTCTCTAATATTGAAATTATGCAAATCTTTTATTTGTTCACCATTTCTTTCCTATATGTTTGTTTATATTTCAGTTAT
The DNA here is from genome assembly GCF_041381405.1 of Jatropha curcas. Classification (NCBI taxonomy): domain Eukaryota; kingdom Viridiplantae; phylum Streptophyta; class Magnoliopsida; order Malpighiales; family Euphorbiaceae; genus Jatropha; species Jatropha curcas. Next base: position 28,194,869 of record NC_143155.1, read on the forward strand.
GGACCTTGAGATTATATTTTTGTCTGAAGCATTTAAACAAGTCTGCATTTATGAGGATGAACTTGTCATTTGTCAATGTATTTGCAGTTAGCGTTGAATTCCTCTGTAATACACGGCAAGGGCCCATTGTTTGTTGTATGTAGCATTTTGACTCCAAAAGGCCCAATCACATGGCCCATATAAAGCCATACCCATACTTTAGAAAGTCTTGGGAGACTTGGACGTTGATGACCAATAGAGAAAAATTTCCCTCCATAACGACATGACTCGTCGTCGGAGTAAGAGCTTGTCTCTCTTAACGACTGCCGTTCGCAGCTATACTCTTCGTGCTCTCAGATTATACAAAGATGCAGGGGCCACCAGCAGCGCCATTTCTTTTCACTTATCTGCTTATGTTTATGTTTATGTTTCACTTTTCGATCTTAAGATTACATTTTTGTTTAAATCATCTAAATATAACTTATGAATCTTCGCTTAAAAATCAGGATTAGCTAGTCTAGCAATTAGAATACGTTATTTTTACTTTTATGCTTTTAGACCTGGCGTTCAGATTGAATTTTGTTGGAACTTGTAAAATTCAAGTTAATTCAATTGGTCTACTCTCCCATCTACCAGTTTTTCAATTCCAAAAGACAACTATTTCTGGGCATAAGTTACAACTCTTCTTGGGGAATGGAAATCATTTTCAGGACCTGTTGTATTTAATAATCTATAGCTTTCATTGTTTACAGAGTTCTGGAAAATCTTCAGTGCTGGAAAGCATTGTTGGAAAAGATTTTTTACCTCGTGGGGCAGGTAATTTACATGTATGCTGTGAATTCTTTTAATCTCTAAATTATTTTATCTTGATACACATAATTTCCATGCAGGGATTGTTACACGGCGTCCTCTTGTACTGCAGCTTCATAGGATCGATGAAGGAAGAGAGTATGCTGAGTTTATGCACCTCCCAAGAAAGAAATTCACCGATTTTGGTATACTATCTATGAGAGAAGCCTACTAGTTTTTATACAATTTGTGTTTTATTGACTTTTGTTGTACAATTACTTTGTGTATGTATATCTCTTTGTTTCGATAGCTATTCTTCTATTGTGTGTAGCTGCTGTGAGGAAGGAGATCTCTGACGAGACTGATAGAGAGACTGGCCGCACCAAACAAATCTCTACTGTTCCTATCCATCTTAGCATCTATTCCCCTAATGGTGAGATAGTAATGCCAATCACACGATTTATTCTTACCTGGATTGGGCTTTTACATTAATCTGAAGAAGTGGTTTTAAACCAAGTGACTCATAGAATATTTAACTCGACTAATTTGATTTGATGATCGAAGAATTTGAAGGTGCATCTATCTTTCGTTTTAAGCTGAAAAAATAAGTTGAAATTGAACTATTATCAATAAACTAATAAATAACAGATTTTACATTATTTACTTTTACCAATCGATTTGAAATTCAAAATTAATGCTTGAACATCATAATCTTCAAGTCATTTCTGTCTATCAGCAATCCAGGGTTTGAATTGTTTTTGATATTTTTTATTGTCTTCCTGAACTATCCAACAAATTTCATTGACTTTTGAATTCTGCAGTTGTAAATTTGACATTGATCGATCTTCCTGGTCTTACTAAAGTAGCTATTGGTGAGTTATTTGCCACTTACTCATGTGTGCTAATGAATATACTTGTCATAGTTTTTAAAAGGCTAACGGACAATATGTTATATTGAGAATCATAGATGGTCAACCTGAAAGCATTGTGCAAGACATTGATAACATGGTTCGGTCATACATTGAAAAGGTAATTTTGTTACTTAATCTGGAAACCTTTCATGCAACCTTATGAAAAAAAATTTTCAACTGAAATTCTGAAAATCCCAAGTGCAGTGAATTTTGATATCTGTAGGAGAGCTTGAAGTGTAATTGTATAATATTAGATCCCACAAATTCTACCTCATGCAAAGATGTACTTTTAGGAGCTACTCTTTTTCATTCTTTGGGAGCTAATCTATTTGTGCATCATTGCAGCCCAACTGTATTATTCTGGCAATTTCTCCTGCCAATCAAGATCTTGCTACTTCAGATGCAATTAAGATATCTCGAGAAGTTGATCCTAAAGGTAAGATTACAGACAGCATTTTATTAGAAAATATTCACATCATTGATTTGACAGATCATCTTTGGTTTGAAAAATTCAAAAATAAAGAAGGATGGATGATTTGAAAATTAGTGTAATTTTAGATATGGAAAAGGGAAAATACAGGAGTTTCTATTTGCACTGCTGGAATGGAACATGGCATTTAATATTTTTAGTGGGGAGAATTAAAGTATGACTTGAACTCTGATGCAATGGGTGAGAGGAAAATTGATTAACGTTTAGACAGTAAAACTTGGGTTTTAAATAACCTAGTTCATCTCCATTTTTTAATTGTATTTTACTTTTTGCTTATGCTTTTGGGGCTTGAATTTTTACAGAGAAGAAGATTGCTTATTCACTGAATAACATTGAGCATCTACAGTATTTCTACTCTGAAAGATTTTGGATTTTTACAATTTTAATTTCAGAAAATGATTGTTGAGTTGTATTTTTATCCTTTGACCTGTGATTTACTATACGTATCATTTGTTTGATAATCAAATTTTAGGGGAGAGGACATTTGGCGTTCTGACAAAGATCGATCTTATGGACAAGGGTACTGATGCAGTTGATGTAAGTGCACTTCCAATCATTTGATTAAATTTGGTTATTTCATTGTAGAGTTTTTCTTCAAAATTATACTTTTTGTTCTTTTCTTTGAATTCTGAAGCCTGTTAATAGCATCATTGGGCTTGTCTTTGTCCAGGAAAAATGCATTAGTGCTTGAAAAGCATTTTGCTATATCCTGAGCATATAACTGCTATATGAAGTTAAGAAAATTTTTGATATATTTTAATAAGATTCTAGGATGAATAGATGTTTTTATTAGATGTGGCGTTTCCAATTTCAATTAAGTAAAGATATACGAGTTTAGATGTTGCAGTCAAAAGCATTCTGTTTCTCTCATAAAATTTTTGCCATTCATTACTAAATCTATTGAAGAAGAATTCAAGTCTCGCTACAATGAATTTCTCCCAATATTTTGGCTTTTGCAGATTTTGGAAGGAAAATCGTATAAACTACAGTTTCCTTGGATTGGTGTTGTTAATCGCTCACAAGCTGATATCAATAAAAGTGTGGACATGATTGCTGCTCGACGTAGAGAACGAGAGTATTTTCAACAAAGCCCAGAGTACCGGCATCTTGCTCAAAGGATGGGCTCTGAGCATTTAGGAAAGATGCTTTCTAAGGTATTCAAAGATGTTAATGAGAATTTAAATATCCATCAATGCTCATACACATGTCATGCTCATGCATGGTGTTGAATGTGGTTAAATTTTCAGCATTTGGAACAAGTCATCAAGTCTCGAATTCCCGGCCTTCAATCTCTTATCAACAAAACCATTCTTGAACTAGAAGCAGAATTGAGCCGTCTTGGGAAACCTGTTGCTACTGATGCTGGGGTGAGCATTAAATGTGTCATTGCATCTCCTTTCTCATACAACTACTACTTTGGGTTTCTTTACACATTATTGCCAATCTGATGGAAGTCAGGTGGCCTTTTTATCCGGCTATGATTCTTTTCGTCTTCCTTTTGCCCCTTTCAACATTAATTCACACCCGCAGACTACTTGAATCTTGTTGCAAGAAACATTGGTAACTTTTGTTATTTCTTTTTCAAATGCAGGGAAAATTATACATGATCATGGAAATCTGTCGTTCATTTGACCAAATATTTAAAGAATGTCTTGATGGCATGTATATGTTCTGATACTGCTTTGTATTTTTATAGTGAAATGGAATAAGTGCCATTCATCTTGTCTTAGTTTGCAACTTGATCTCGTGTTGGATAATACCTTTTGTCTGCAGACGTTCTGGTGGTGACAAGATTTATTCTGTGTTCGATAATCAGTTACCAGCTGCTTTGAAAAGGTTGCAGTTTGATAAACAACTTTCATTGGACAATGTAAGAAAGCTAATAACTGAAGCTGATGGATACCAGCCGCATCTAATAGCTCCTGAACAAGGTTATCGCCGTCTTATTGAATCTACTGTGGTTACTATCAGAGGTCCTGCTGAGGCAGCTGTAGATGCGGTACTCATTCATATTTCCTTTAGAAAATTATGTTTTTGGTGATCATATTATGGAGAGCTTTTGTTGAATGTGGCTATGTGTTGCTATTTATTATTGATTGCAGTTGATCTTTTATTCTTCAACATTATGAATTCTGTGTGCATGAACTGTGTGCGCAGATACAGTGTCATTACCATTTTTTTAGCTTAGATTGAACTACATTTTTTTTCATTTCAATCTTATAGAGCCCACTCCTTTCAAATCCTTTTTCTTGTTGGCCTTTTCATAGTAAAATTTTACGTATCTTCTCCAAGTTCATGCAGTTTCCTCTTGTCACATCACTGTGTGATGAATCCACGGATGAAGAGATATTTCTAATTGTTGTTAGTAACACATGCTTTTCTGAGGAACAATATGGAATTTCATTTTGTGCTTGGCAATGACATGCATTGCTTGCTCATGAAGCTTTTTCTTGACATTGTCATTCTTGTTTGTCACTGCAGAATGCAGACATGTTCTGTAAAATGTGGGGAGTTTGTTTGATCTCTTCCTTTTACCATGATTTCAGGTCCACGCCATACTGAAGGAACTGGTTCAAAAGTCTATCAGTGAGACCATGGCAAGTACCTCAGTTGTTAGATTAACATTATCACACGGTTTGCTTTAGTGAGAAAATGTAGCTTTGATAAGTTCGAGCCAGTTGGTCACAAGGAATGGGGAAACTGAAGAAATCCAATGCTGTCTTTGGACACTAAATTTGGATTACAAAATTTTGATTTGTAAGTGCTTGCTTTTCCCATTACTTGTAGGAACTAAAACAGTATCCAACTCTGAGAGTGGAAGTGAGCAATGCTGCTATTGAATCATTGGAACGGATGAGAGAAGAAAGCAGGAAAGCAACTTTACAGCTTGTTGATATGGAATGCTGTTACTTGACCGTAGAATTTTTCAGGAAGCTTCCTCAGGATATTGAGAAGGGTGGAAATCCTACACATTCAATTTTCGAGAGATATAATGATTCATATCTTAGGCGGATTGGTAAGTGACTAATGACGCTCGTGCTTGTGCTTGTGCAGTAAGATTTGTCATTAATCTGTTGATTCTGATTTTGTATCCTCTCAACAAACAGGAAGTAATGTCTTGTCATATGTGAACATGGTTTGTGCAAGTTTAAGAAACTCCATTCCAAAGTCTGTTGTGTATTGTCAAGTGCGGGAAGCAAAACGCTGTTTACTTGATCATTTCTTCGCAGAGCTGGGACGGAAAGAAGTGAAAATCCCATTTTTTTCTTTTTCTTTTTCTTTTTGAGAGAGAGATAGCTTAGTGGTTGTCGTTAATTGTCTATATATTTATGTTTCAGAAAAATCAGTTGTCTTCTTTGTTGGATGAGGATCCAGCAGTGATGCAGCGAAGAACCAACATTGCAAAGAGATTGGAGCTGTATAGAAGTGCTCAAACAGAGATAGATGCAGTAGCATGGGCCAAGTAGATAACAGTTTTTTCTTTTTTCTTTTTTATGAAATTTGGATTCAATTTTGTAACTCACGACTAGTAAATTCCTTATAGCTTATTTTTGCCACAGCTTTTACAGCTGGTATAAATTTTTTTTTTTTTTTTTTGGTATGGTTCAATGAGTTTTAATATTAATTGCTGTTTTGTGACACTTAATAGCCTGTGCCACTTGGTATTTCTTCTTGCTAGACCCCAATCCCAATTTTGGTTCGATAAGAATTTTTGGGGGACCGCGTGAAACATACTTGCAGTAAACAATGAATTGCAAATTAGACTTGTTCCCTTTATAGAGTGTTATCTTATAATTAATTAATGGCAACCAAAAACCTTATTTTATCTGTCGCCTTACCCTTCATATACACATTTAGGCACAAATACATATTATTATGAAAAAAAAAGAATATTCACTAAAAAGAAAGAAATATCGACAATGAATTTTGATTTAGAAAACAAATAACCTCTAAAATTATACATTTTTTTCCTTTTGAGAAGTAACTTTTTCATATTTATATAAATCAAAAAAAAAAAAAAAAAAAAAAAGAATATGGATTAAACAACAGAAATATCATTATCTTCAATGACTTTTGTTAAACTAAAGAATTGAATGACAATTGTATTTAGAAATCTTTTAATCATTATGTTGGTAACCAAGAGATATATATTATCAAAATTTAAAGGTTTAAAATTCTAACACCTTCATGCTTTAAGACGTTTTAATAATTAAAGTTTAGACGAAGACAAAAAAAGGTCTCGGGATATTACTGGGATAAAAATAGCAAGGCCGGATCATATACTTAATAATACTAGCCCAAACTGGATGAGGCCCAGCCGGACTTGTGTTTTTCGATCCATGAAAGCGAAAGGTGAAAAAAAGAAATGGAGGTGCGGGGAATCGAACCCCGTGCCTCTCGCATGCGAAGCGAGCGCTCTACCATATGAGCTACACCCCCGTTGTTTTATCTCTCCCTTATTAACATAATAACACAAGGAAAGAAGTTACTAATGATGGATAAATATGAAAAAGAATGTGACAAATTTGCCTTGTGAATATCTCCTTAAATTTAACTTACCTGAATCTGTAATATGCAACTTGCATGCAAATATGAGATAAAAGACCTCGATGAAGATGAGACACCTGTATCCTTTCACCACTAAATTTGTACAACTTGTTCAGTGTTTAACCTCTTTATCCATGCATGCATTGCTCCCAAACCTACCTCGTGAGGCTACTTTACTTCTAGGAATCTTGAAATCACAAAATGTTAACTCTGCTTGCATAGCTACGGTTATTATTACGATGATGTAACGACAATTTAATTACCAAATTGTTTTCTTCTTCTTCCTGGATCAACTCAAAACTCAGTACTGTAAACTGCAAACCAATAAATCAGCTTTAATTAACTTCTCGCCCCTCTCTCTCTCTATACAAGGTAATATATATTTCAATGTAGCTTTATTTTTACTCCTTGCCCCACATTTGAAGTGCTAATAATAGGTTTCAGGCTGATGGAGTACTCAGCAGAGAACTCAGGTCTAAAATGGAGAAAGCCAAATCTTAAACCAATTGAGACAGAGAGGTCTGCAGTAGGCAAAGGAAAAGAAGTAAATCATTATAAAGATGGTGATGGTGAAGAAGAAGCATTAAGCCCAGTAGCTCGGTTGTTTCATGAACCCAACTTCAATGTGTACATCATAGCCATCATGGGTTGCAAAACCCCAATTAAACCACATATCATTAAAGCCAACTTGGTCCACACTCTGCTCAAGCACCCTCGCTTCTCTAGTTTACTGGTAATTGCTTTTATTATTATTATTTAATTATGGTCTGCTATTTAAATATTTGCATAATTTTACTGTTTTCTTGACACCGGAAAATATATAACGCAGGTAGTGGAGGACAAAAATAGTAAAGAAATGAAATGGGTTAGGACTAAAGTGGATTTAGACAAGCACGTTATTATTCCAAAATTAGATGAAATAACCATAGACTCACCAGACAAATTTGTAGAAGATTACATTTCCAATCTCTCCAAAACCACCATCAGTAAATCACAGCCTCTATGGGACGTTCATCTCCTCAACATCAAAACGGCGGATGCTGAGTCCATTGGCGTTTTAAGGATCCACCACTCTCTTGGAGATGGCACTTCTCTTATGTCTCTTCTATTAGCCTGCACTCGACAAATTTCAAACCCTGAAGCTTTGCCCACTATTCCTACAACCATCAGAAATAAGAAGCAAGAACAAGAAACTGATTTTAAAGGGAAGTTGTGGCGATATGTTATGGCTGTTTTATGGGCTATTAAGCTGTTCTGGAATAGTATAGTTGATGCTTTTATGTTCCTTGCAACGACTGCGTTTTTGAAGGATACAGATACGCCTCTGAAAGGTCCTCCTGGTGTTGAGTTTACTCCTCGACGCTTTGTATGGCGGACTGTGAGTTTGGAAGATTTTAAGTTGGTGAAGAATGCACTGAACACTGTGAGTTAGTGAATTAATTAATTACACGTTAGTATTATTATTTTGAAAATTAAAAAATATATATAATAATTGGGTAATTAATTAGCTTTAATTGCAGACCATAAACGATGTTGCTCTAGGAGTCACGCAGGCTGGATTGTCACTGTATCTTAGTAGAAAATATGGTGAGCAGAGCAATTTATTAATCATCAAAAAATAATCTTCACGTTAATTTGTTTATATATTCATGAAAGGGACTTAATTGGATATAATTTTTGCCTTCGGCAGATGAAATTAGAAATAATGACAAGGAAGCAACCCAAATGAAAAATAATCTTCCAAAGAATATTAGGCTCAGAGCAACTCTTCTGGTCAATATAAGACCAGCTACAGGAATTCAGGTCACCATTCCTTTTTATTTATCTGTTTGACATTACTGTGTGAGCTAATTATTTTCACTGTAAGTTGAAAATAATGAAATTAAAGTAATTTTACAGGCATTAGCAGACATGATGGAGAAAGATACTAAAGCAAAATGGGGGAATTGGCTTGGTTATGTCCTCCTTCCATTTAAAATTGCCATAAGAGATGACCCATTAGATTATGTTCTTGAAGCAAAAGCTATAGCTGATCGAAAGAAGCATTCTTTGGAATCCATATTCACTTTCTCCATTTCTGAATTGGTCCTCAAACTTTTTGGCACTAAGGTAAACTACATAATTAATTCAATAATTACTTAATTAAGTGATCGATCGATTGATTTATACATTTGTTATCAGACAGCAAATGCTCTATCGCACAGAAGTATCGATCACACAACAATGTGCTTTTCAAACCTAGCTGGACCTCAGGAAGAAATTGGATTTTATGGCCATCCACTGGCTTTCTTAGCTCCAAGTTCTTTTAATCAACCACATGTAAGCAAACAATTTAGATTGTTTTAATTGATAATTGCATTATTAATTAATTAATCTGTTAATTACTTGCAGGCTCTGATGATTAACTTTCAAAGTTATGCCGACAAGATGTCGATCGTTCTATCGGTTGATGAAAGCACAATTCCTGATCCTCACCAGCTAATTCATGACATTGTTGAATCAATCAAACTGATTAAAGATGCAGTGTTGTCCAGAGGTCTTGCCAAGGATAAATGATAGAGACCAACTGATTTGATCTCACAACCTTAAATTCTCTCTTAAAGAGACTAATTTGTCTTAATTAAACAACTAGTATTTGTAAACAGTACTATAATTAAGCTTTCGTTTCTGTTGGAATTAATTTGCATTATTATTTAAATTTTGAGTTAAAAATTATTTTCCCTTGGTTTTTACTCAATGCATTATGAGATTAATTAATTTTTTGTCAAAATACCTAATTAAAGGTTAATACCTCTCAAAACTCAAGAGTTAGCATGTCAATTAGTTGAAGGTTGTGAAGTTGTCTTGTGACAATTTTCTTATTGTCCCTTGTGTTTGAAGGAAGGAAGGAAAGGCCTCTTCTTCCAAGATATATCAATTCTTGTTTACTACAAATGTTTTTATTCATTTTTTTATTTATAGAAATAACTTCCTATTTTCGATAAAAATTCAAAAATAAAAAGTAAAAAAAAAAAATGTTGTTTTGCGAATGTGAACACGTCTCTTGAGTATCTATTTATTCTTGTGGTTTACTTTGACTAATTCTGAGCCAATAACAACCATTTTGACTATAGTGCTGCTCGCATACAGTAACTGCCTACTTATATCCTAATCAACGAACTTTCACTTTAAGGACAGGAAATTGCAAAACATTAAAAAAAAAAAAAAAAAAAAAAAAAAAAAAAAAAAAAAAAGAACTCGAAAGGAAAAGGAAGAGAAAAAAAAAAAAAAAAAATACTATTTTGAAACGGAGAAAGAACGTCGATGTTGGATGGTAAGTTTGCAATAACAAGCGGGAACTATCATTACCCGCCATCACTAACCACCTTCTCCACCAGCAGCAGCAACAACAACTATAATTTACCCTTCATTTTCAAGCAAGTGACACCTTTCAACCACCACCTCGCCTTCACATCACACTCACAGCACTTTTCTTGATCATCTGCTTATTCTCGGCATGCCTGTTATGAGGCTTAGATCCAATCATCAAATTTCAAAATTTCAAATTTTACAAGAACTATTAGATTTCCATGGAAAATTCAAGATTTCGAGTTTTAAGGCCGTTTCTTGTTTTATTATGTTTCTTGGTCCTTTGTTTAAGACCCATTGCCCCTGATCAGGAAATGTATAAGGGGCCAGGGCCGAATGAAGATACGAGTGCTAATTTTGCAAAATCAGAAGAAGAAGGAGATAATTACACCGACTATAAAAGTGCTCGCCTTCAAGGTACATCAGAGCTTTGCAATATCGACATGAGTACTTTTCTTCCACCACCATATAACACTATATCGGGCTTGGTCTGTTCACCTGTCTGGAACACATTTATTTTGAGGGTAAGTTTTATCTGATTTGCAAAATTAATTACAAGGGTTTGCTTGACATTATCATTGATACAAAAAAATAATTGAGTGTACTTATTAAAGGCTATTAATAATTTTTTTATTAATGTGAATATTGATAAATTCTACCTTTGTTTTTCTTTTCAAATTTTTTGCAGTATCATAAGAGAGAAGAGAACTTAGTGACATTTATAATATCTGCTGTATACACGACTGGATGGGTAGGAATTGGATTTTCAAAAGATGGAATGATGGTTGGTTCAAGTGCTATGGTGGGTTGGTTCAACAAGGAAGGCCATGCAAGAATCAAACAATACTACTTACAAGGTTCGAGGCCATCACAAGTTATAGCAGATGCTGGTGAACTAGAACTCACTAAAATTCCACCTGCTGTTGTGCTTCATGGACCCATGATCTATCTCGCTTTTCAAGCCAAGTTTCAGAAACCTCTTACTCAACAAAGAATCATATTCGCTTTTGGTACCAAATATCCTAATCACCACCGTCTATCCATTCATGATGATAAGACCTCTGTTCTGTTCGATTTCACTAAAGGTTAGTTTGTCTCTGTTCATTTTTTTAAGGTCTCATTTATGGGGTTATATTAATTATTCTTGAAGTTTCATTATTTTCGATTCTTGCATTGCACAGGTTCTGCCCATGCCGAGTTTATAAGTCCTGGGCAGATGAAGAAAAATCATGGGATATTGGGTATTTTTGCATGGGGTCTGCTCCTTCCTGTTGGAGGAATATTTGCAAGATACATGAAGCATAAAGATCCACTTTGGTATTATTTACACGCAGGTACTCAATTTGTGGGATTTCTGTTTGGGCTAGCTAATGTGGTTCTTGGAATACAACTCTATGCTAAAATTAATGCCAGAATACCAGCACATAGGTCCATTGGAATCTTCGTTCTTACACTTAGCATTCTTCAGGTATTTTGCGGACTTTGTTCTTATTTTACTAATGTATCCCCTGTTTTTAAAACTATGCCTTTAAAAAATTGGCATCTTCTAAACTTGAAATTCAGATACTAGCATTTTTTCTGCGGCCAAAGAAAGATGCAAAGATCCGCAAGTACTGGAATTGGTATCATGGCTGGGTTGGAAGGGTTGCCCTCTTCTTTGGATCTCTAAATGTGGTGTTGGGAATCCATGCAGGATCTGCAGGGGTTGCTTGGAAGATATGCTATGGGTTTCTAGTTAGTGCAATATTAGTCACTGTTATCATTCTAGAAACAGTGTCTTGGATGTGGAAATCAGAAACTAGAAATACATCTCCTTCCTTCCAAATGAATCCAATTTCATAATAAAAAATTTTCACTTTTCAGGTAATGTTGTAAAACAGCTAGCTAGCCTATGTTTCTTGATTTTATGTAGTTTAATATATCCTCAGTCGCATAAATTGATAAATATAGGATCGTCCTTCCAGTTGCAGAACTTTGAACAGAGATGGTCACAACTCACAAGTATCAAACAGTGCAACATTTCCCATTTTTTCTAAGGACAAAAAGGTAAGGCTGAACAATTTTGGACTTGCAGGTCTGAACCTGTGCATAGAACTGCTCTACAAGCTGTTCATTATGTGGATTTTTTTGTGTGTGAATGGTTGAGGGACTATTACATGGTTGGATACAATTGTTTATCAAGCTGAAGCAACCAAGTTTCAGCTTTTTTTGTTGAAAAGAAAGAACTAACTTTGAGCTGCTTCTTTTTCTTATTATGTGCTTGTTTTGCTATTATAGTTTGTAGATGAAGGTACAGCTGGATTTATTCAGGAAAAAATATTTGTTTTGACTGCGTTGAATTTGTTTGACATGCAAGTTATTCCAGGTATAAGCGAAAAATTTGTCTACACTTAAATTTCATGTTCGGATCCAATATAGAAAGAATCATCGGAGAAATTACTGCTTTAATTCTAGCTAAACAAATGTCATCAACATATCAGTGATAATGTAACAAAAATACAGTTCCAGAGAGACATTGAAACCCCAGAAACAAGAGATTTCTCTTGGAAAATCCCGAATTCGAATCCTGGATATTATGAAAAGTATTTATTGAAAAAGGAGATTTATTCCATTGTGTAACTTGCTCATAAAAAATTTAAAAATGCACAACAAAGAATAAAAATAAAAACAAAAACAAAAACAAATTTCTAATTGAAATGGCCCATCAGAGGATAGCGCATGAGAATTGTAAGAGATCATATATCCTAAAAAATAATTGAAGGAAAAAAAGATGACGTCAAAATTATAGTGTCCATCTGTTGCAGAATTAGACTTCAGATCCTTTTTTTTTTGTCAATCCAGTTGAATTTAGAAAAAGTTCACAAGTAAATAAAGAAGAAAAGTGGGGAAATGAGCAAAAGTCAGCTAAACAAAATGCCAACGCCCATTTGAAGGAAACAATTCCAATTATTTACAATTCAATCAAATTAATTTCAGTCATTTGCTATGAGGAGAAAAAATTAAATTAAATTAAATTTCTTTAGATGCTGGGGCAACCGACAAAGTAGATTGAAGTTCCTTTCATCGCTTATTGGGTAGATATCAAAATTTTCTAACTGTATTGTCAGCCAAAATTGTCACCTTCACAAACATAAAAATAGGTCCCTAAAGTAAAACACCTATTGTTTAAACCTGCAAATCAAGTAAAACCGCAATCAACTTTAAAATGTGACTCAACACGAACAGAGTCGAAGCTTCATAGATTCTGTTACTTCAATTAAACCCTTCAAGAAAAATAAACTTATGCAACAATAACTGCAATACCTGAATTAACAAAAAGATCTACTCCTCTATCTCTAACATCCACTGCAAGAACAAGACAGTTTGAGAGCTGCTGCAAAAATTTTCAAAACGTTAGTTTGGTGCCATTACAATTGAGTCTTATGTACATTGATATCTATCTTGCCCATATTATTAGACCTCACTATCAGTCTGGTTTGGACTAGAACTGTGCTGAGAAAACCTAGACCAGAATTGACTCAGGAATTCTCATTCTGAACCACATTGAAACCGGTAACCAAAATGGATTGGTTCTAGTTCCAATCCCTTCCCTACAGCTTTTGGGATCAGAACTGGCCTGAAACTGCTGGTCCAGTGGTTCTGAGCTGGCCTGGTCCCAAGTTTTTTTTTTTTTTTTTAATTAAAAAAAGGCAAAAGGTAGGAAAAGCTCTATATTCTATGGGCCCCTCTAGCGGTGTTTAAGAGGTTCAACAACAGATTATACAAAGTCCATGGTCATCGACATTTATTGTGCTACAGAAAGGATGCAATTAAAAAACCTAGGTCATATTATCAAAGAGGCAATGTCTTCAATTATAGGAAACTAACCTGAATTTCTAGAAGGTGGTCCGACCATGAAAGTCAGAAAATGTTCAAGATAATCATATCTCCCTGCATATATGATGAATAAAGGTTTCTAACTTCTACTTTTCCAAACCATCCTGCTACACAAGGTTGATTGATTGAGAAGAAAAGCGGAATCAAGTATCATGTGGCAGTAGCAGTACAGTCCTCGTTAGATGCAAAACTGGTGGTCTTTGGAGCTTCAGTGCCTCTTACTACTCTGTTATATATGACCTTAAAAGACTGTGAGCCGTATGGTCGACTAAGCAAACTTATTGGCATCCTCAGAGTCTGCTTCCGATTTCTCCTTCCCCTTATCAAAATGCTGAAAGTTTTTTCTCCATCAAATTTCCTTTCATCAATGCTGCTAGTATTCTCTATGGAGCTTTTGTTCTGGCTTGAATCGTTGTCAGAAATTTCAACCTTATCCAGATTTGAATGAGAGTTTTCCTTTAAATTTGCCAAGCCATCCACAGCCAGTTCATTTGCATCATCTGTTCCCTCTGCTGCTAGAAGGTTAACTTCTTTCTTCACTTCTCCAATGTTGTCAATATCCGCCGGCAGAACTGGAGGTGGACTTGTGCTTTGAGGATTTTCATATTGCAGTTTAGACTCTAACAGGGGATCAGGAATTGGCTCAGCAACAGGTGGCGGGACAGAAAACTCCATTGCTTGGCAGCCAGGCCATACTGTACTAGGAATAAACTCCGATACATTATGGTTCATGTTACACTGCCAAGAGAAATGATTGGGATGAAAGGCATTGCTGGTTACAGGAAAGGTACTCGTTGCCACTGTTGGGCTTTGACTGTAAGGAGGGTACATAAAGGGCAATGGCTGCATCATGTTTGCAGTTGCAGGAGGTGATGGATATGGATGGTGTGGGGAGGAGAGCGGACTAACTGTAGGCAATACAGTAGCAGGCCCAGGGTGAAGCGTCATGTTTACCGGCCAAGGTGCAACAGTTGGAACAGCACCAGGACCAGAAGGAAGAGCAATGTTCACAGGGAGCGGTGCAGCACGAGGAATGGATGGTGAAGGGTTAAATGGAGCTGCAGAAGCGGACAACTTCTTAATAGGGAGTGCACGAGTCTCACCTGAATTTATAACCAGCGGTTTATCCTTCAAATCCTCGACTTGAGGCAAGGTGGAATTACAATTACTTTGGGGTTCAAATTCATCAGGTGTATCCTTCTCACAGGGAGCTTCCTTTGGGGTAGAGTCAATTGAGTTTGGTACACTGTCAATCAATATGCTATTCTGCATAACTTCCTGAACCTTGACGATATCAGATTCAGATCCTAGTGTGTTTTGAGGCACCATCAAAGAATTATCTTCCTTTACATCAGTTGAGTGACTCTCTTCTTTCCTCTCTACAGCAGTTGCATTTTCCAAGTGACATGTGGAATCTATAGCAGAATTATCAGCCTTCTCTCCAGATGCACCTTCCAAATCCTTTACCACTGGACCAGTGTTTTTTGTTGCTTCATTTGTTTCTTCCTTGAGTTTTGCAACACCAACTTCCTGGTTATCTGGAATGTCACTTTGTGGAGACCAGACCTGAAACTTAGCAATAGTACCTGGTGGTGCCAATGCTACTTCCTTGTATGAAAGGGACTTTCCAAGACTAACTACAGAATTTTTCACTAGCCCAACATCATTAGGGGCAGAAACTGGACTAGATTCCATTGAAGAGGCAAAAACTTTACCATCAGTTCTTGAATTTTCTATTCTAGCAATTTTATTAGCTGAAGGAATAGACTTGACCCTGTATGTTACAGTTTTCACTATTCTCCGCCCAAATTTGGTACCCTGGGGAGGATTTGTGGCATGGTGATCTGCATAACTTCCATGAGATATTGCCCGTTTCTTTAAAAGATAATACCTGTTATTCTGGTGAGTATTCTTGACTGAAGGGTAATCCATGTTAGAATCCACAATCTTTTTCTGATAAACCTTGCCAATGAGTCCTCGCCGCTGCTTTAGTCTTCGCCCATATGAGCCAGCTGATCTTGGCCTTTGAACTGGTTGCCATCCATCATCTCCCTCAGCATGTGTGTCTGGCAATATTTCATTGGCAATGCCATTTTTACTCTCAACAGTCTCTTCCACAATCGGCTGCTGGAACTGAACTTGGGCAGAGCCTGTCTCCTGCGTAGCAACAGATCTATCCATGGCAACAGGTGTATCTGTCTCTTCACCTGAAGCCTCTTTGGGTATCTCTTTTTGAGATTCATCGGAACTTGATAAATTAACATTTGGCGGTGTCTTTTCCTTTATCTAAAATGAGAAAATTGAAAGCATAATGGATTAAAGAAAATTGAAACATGCCAGAAGATATACAAGAGTTTCTTTAAAAAAAAGGAAAGGAAGATGTAGATGAGTAAACTTCAGCAAACATTTGGAAAAATCTAGAATGGACATCCTTAGGCTTGGAGGGTTGAATTATCTCTCTTTCAGGCACTTGGATTTACAGTTTTTTAACTTTGGTTAGTCAACTCGATCTATTCTCACATGTTTTGAAACTAATGTCAGAAAAATACAACGTGAAATTGCCTAATCCAACAGATACGGTTACTAAGCAATCGAATGTGTTGTTTTAAGTTATATGCAGATCTCATTGCCATGTTAATATTTTCTATAACCAAACATGACCTGACTCTGTTTACCTTCGTAATATAGCTTTTCCTTTTTACTGACGCAAAATCTCTTCCCTTGGAGTCACGGCTTGGATTAATATAGTCCAGCAAATCTGAAACACTGCCAAATAATGAAAAGCAAAAAACTTATTAGTATCAAGAAATGTATCTGTTGCAATAAGAATATGCATCATTACCATCTCTCTAGCTGGCAAGGATCATATTCATGGTGCAAATATTCAAATGCAAAACAAAAGTAACATTCAGTGGGGTCGTATAGATATCCTGAGGGAAGCCCTGATAGGTTACTTACAACAATAAATGTATTTCAGTCCAGAAGATAGGCTGAAGATCACCATGAACATATGATGTTTTGAAATGTTTGTTCTCAGCCAGATTTTATCAAACACATAGGGAATTAGAGGTAGCATTCTACTGATGTTAAGTCATAGACTTGTTTCTTCAGCCCTTTTCTATGCTTGGTAAAGCAACTAAACCTTACACCAAGCGGCATGAAATTATCTAGCAAAGAAACTATAGTGTTTTTCCCAAAACCAGAACTCCAAGAAAATAAGCAATGCCAGATACATGAGAAACTGCACCATAGCAGAGTGATCTATGGTGTGATTACCCAAAAAGTAGCAGACTAACAAAATACATCAAATCTATAATATAATGAACTTGATAAAGGTTTACAACAAACAAGGATGATATTAAGCTAATTCACCTTAGGTGGCCTTTGCTAGCTATGGATGCATCAGGCTTCTTAGTACCATTTCGTGCTGCTTCTTGCTGTTCGAGGGCCTTGGATTCAAAGTACTCAAGCCAAGCAGCAGCATCCTGCCGAATTTCATTGAAAAGAAAAAATTGCATGGACATCTGAGAACCCATTTCATATTAAAATTTAAAAACTTCTAATTAGTTCATTCAAACGGTGTCTCTTTGCCAGATGATCCAAATAGTCATTAGTGGCATCAAATTCAAAGTAAAGGAAAAGGTAATTAAATACAGGACCTCTGGTAGGATACCTGAGTACGCAAATCATCTGGACCCAGCTTTGCACGGAGAATTTGCAAGGTCGTTTGTTCATGCTGAACGCTGAATGGATATGCTTCCATCAATGAGAGTGCAATTGCTATTGCATGGTAACTTGCTGCTGTCTGAGATAAAAGTAAAAATGCATAATTTAGTAAATATGTGTAATGCACAGATCTCTAGCATGTATAACTTGTCCAATAAGTTTCATTTTTTATGTAGTAGTTAAAAAATGTAGTGTCCATGGAAGTGTTATTTACCATCTGTAATATAAAAAATAAGCCATAATGTTAAAGTTCTCCATGCCCTTAACAGAAGAAATCCCTGCCTTATTCTGCCTTAGAAGTGTCATCTAGGTGTTTCTTCTCTTAAAAAGGATGGAGGAGGTGAAGATGGTAATTTTGAGGTAAATTAATTATTAGTAATAGTATAAAGCCAAAAATCTTTGAGGCATATTAATTAATTAATTTTTTAGGTAAATTAATTATTAGCAATAGGATGCAACTAGCCCGTGGTGTTGGTAATCAATATTTGCATCCCCCTCCTTCCCCTACCATCCGCAAAACCAAAAAAGAAAAGGGAGAGGTGTTGGGGTGAAAAGGATACCTTCAAATATCTAAACCACCAAGAAATTATAAGAGCTTATTACGAAAAAATAGAGTGAATGAACCATAACCAAGAGAAAACAGAACCTGAATATGATCTGGACCAAGCAACCTTTGGTTGCACTTCAGAGCTTTATGAAGATATCTGAGAGCAACATGCACATTTCCCAGGCCTTCCTCCATCATAGCCACATTGATGTATGTTGCAGCAGTGTTTGGGTGAGAAGGACCACACGTGAGATGAAGAAGATACAAAGCACGTTTTACATACCTGGTCAACCACAATACTGAATTTATGCAAGGCATAAAGGTATTCATGAATGAACAGAACTTGTGGATGTGACTCCAATTATATCCCATGACTTGCAGAAAATTTATAAAGAAGACTGGAAGTTGCTCAAGAGGAAATTTTGAAAAGGAAAAGGGGCATGTGTTTCAGCAATATAAACTTTGTACGCTGCTTAAATCTGATTAACAGCAGGGGAATAAATACTTGATTGATATGCAATATTTTCATTGAAATCACCATGAAAACAAAATTATTCAACCATTCTAATGATGAACTTAAGCATGATCAACAAAAGAATATCAGAATCATGTTAAGAAAAGATAGAGTGAAAAGCATGCCTTTCCATTCAAACCCAAAACTTTATGTAAGAAGAATAAAGCATACTTGAGAGCCAGTTCTGTGTGTTGAAGTCTGTAATAGAACACAGCAAGATCCCCATAACTTTTCATCGTATCAGGATGATCAAGTCCTAGTTCCCTCTCATTTATATCCAAGGCCTTTTGCTGATATATTGTGGCCTGTAACATTGAAACAAAAAACATTACTACATAACATCGCAAACTTTTAAGATGAGTCTGTAAATAAAATATGCTCATTCAACCACAAAATCTTATGTAATTTATCGAGGTGAAAATAAGCTGAGTTACTATGGAAATGCTTCAGCAACATTAGAAAGAAATGGACAATAAATAGACCTGATTGAAGTCTCCAGTATGATACAATACGACAGCAAGAAGGCTGTAAGCTCCTGCAGTCATCCGATGGTAGGGACCACAAACTGATACCAGCTTTGCAAGAGCCTGGAAACACCAAAGAACTTCTTCAGCTAACATACCATAGAACCAATAGAGAAGGATGAAGGAATAGTAGGAGAACGACCTCATTCATATGAAGAAAACAATGACTTTGAGTAGGGGACTAGGGAAGGAACCTAAAAGAAGCCAGGACTTCTAGTTCGCACGTAAAAATAATACTTAAAGGCATTTCAGTTGTCATATACCTTTGTCCCATAGATAACCGCATCTTCAAGTTTTCCTTTGTCTAAGGCTGTTTTTGATGATTCCAAGAGTTGTCTTCCATCGGCAGAGGAGCATGCAGCTTGCTAAAAAAATTAGAAAAGGGAGCTCTTAAGTAAATGTGAGCAGAATTCATACATAATAGAAAAACATATATGCTCCCATGTCAACTCATCACCTTATGCACTGGGACCAGGCTAACAATATCTGATTTTTGAAAAGGATGTGGAGAATCCATATCAAAATCCCTCGGAACCAATTCAATACCCACCTAAAAAAAAAAGGAAAAGCATAAAAAAAGTCATATATTTGCGTCAGTTTTTCAATCTTTGCAAGAGAGACAAATGAGTCCAGATTGTTTATGGGACAGAATATAGTGGTTCAGAGCTGATTATAATTATAGCACAGCAAAACAAACTTTATGAATACACTTTCATTACGAACAAAACATAGTAGACAATTAACTTTAAGCATAAAGCAATGACCATTAAAATCATGCATTCATATGGAAATCTCATTGTTGACTCTAGCATCCAATTTTCCCATACATGCTGTTAATTTATTCCAATCACTTCTCATGACCTAAAAAATTCTTTTGACACTGATTTCTCATGATTTGCCCCAGAACACATTGCAATCCTGTAAATAGGGTAAAAGCTAATTGTACGCAACACAATTCAAATGCCTCTAATAGGAAATTTTTGGACTACAAACTCTGTAAATTTATTCTTGATAAATATACCTTGTGGCATAGTCCACGGAGAATTGCAAATTTTCTCACATCTTTAAAGCTTGAGCTGCTAAGATCCCAGTCATATCGCTTTTTCAGAAATACCTCCAGCCATCTCCATACAAGCGAATGGATGCGGCGGGACTTATCTGTATCTCTACTTTCAGGAACACCAAGCATCAGATTTAATGCAGCAGCTATTGATACAGCCATTTTCTCATGGTTTGTGACAGCTGCAATCACAGCCTGAAGAATATGCTTAAATGCTCGTACAATCATCTCGTGAATGCAGAGTGACTGTACATGTGACAGCTTCTCCGAAAGCTTTACCTATAAAAAACAAAGAGCAAGGGTTATCCACTAAGGAAAAGCCATTTGAATGAATTATTCCACAACTATAATAATAGATCAAAAATTAATTTATTAACATCTATATTGGAATCAGAATATGAAGTGAGGCAGCCTCAGTAATATCAATTTTTCTCGATAAATTTATAACATTACAAAAAGAAAAGATTAAAATGGAAGTACATTTGTGGTAACAAAAAAATAAATTTATATAATATTTAATTAAAAAAATTTTACATATGAAAAGTTTGTGTGCATGTTGTAATCATTGACAGCAAGGAAATACAAAAAGGAATAGTAATAATGTTGTTGAAACACTATACAACTTTGATAAAATTCAAATGTATAGGAAAATACATCCCCCTCATTTGTGGTGCAACAGCTAAGAGAAGCGGTCTCATTATTAGTCAATAATTTAGTATTGAAAATTATGAGTTTAAGAGTTGAAATCTATTAACCGAACTCTTGAGTCCAGAAAACTTCGACCCCATGCTCCTAATGCATTGCAGAAAAGGTGTTGACTTTACTCGCAAACCTTGAAAAAAGTTGACACCCAAAGAAGATTCACCTCCTCACAACAAGGTGAGCTTTAGAAAGGTAATCCACTAGTGGAATGCAGACAGCAACTTGAGAAGACATTTTTAAAGCTAGAGGACAATGTATAGTTGTTTATAACATACTGAGCTATCGATAGGTGCAGAACTACAGGTAGAAATCTTCATATGCATATGTCACAAGCACAGTAAAACCTGTCTTTGTGTAAAGATTTTTGTACACAACATCTGATTAGATAAACTAGAAAGAACTGAAATGGCTATAATGTAGGTAGTGAGTATGGTTGTAAGAATTCGACATAACAGCTTTGAGGCAAACAAAATGAAGAATAACAGAATTAGGGAGTTTCCTTCACAGAAAAAGAACAAATAAATGTGAACATGTGTTAAGTAAAAGCTAGTATTCAAGAGAACAAGTAACATACAACGTGTCCCAAGGAACGCATCCGAAGACCTCTAGTATGCATAAAATCAGTTAGAGTCCGGCCATCTACTGGAGATAGTTCTAGAGAGCCAAAGTCTGCTACCTGTATTCCACTGTTAATACAAGATCTAGGAATTCAAATATGGATTAAAAAAACAAACAATATTGAGAAATTACCAGTTTTGGAAGAGCAACATCAACGTAATATTTCTGAGACATGTCGATTAGCTGTTGCAAAGACTGTCGGCAACATGGTGGATTAGTTCACACCATATAAAAGTACAAATGAAGAAAACCCAATGACATGAAAAAAGTACTACCTTGCGATGAAGTCCAGTGTCTGATTCTCTTAGTCGAACGAAGGCTGCATCAGACAACAACCTCTGCAGTTCAAGCTCATTTTTTTTGGCAGCGCTTTCAAGTTGAGATTCCTTAGCAGTTGACGTGGCATCTTCAACTTCCCCAATTACACCCTCAACAGCGGATCTTGAGTTTTCAGGCTGCATTTTCATATTGGTTTCATCCAGTTTCTTCTTGTTGCTCTTAAGGGACCTCAGAGGTGTGCCTAGTCCCTCAACCTTCATTTCTTTTTCTCTGGAGGGTTTCTTGCTCTTTTCAGCGGATGGTTTCTTATCTTTTTCCGTATTTTTCTGGTCCTGCAAATGTTGAATCCAACAGGCTCCAAGTTCCCATCTTACAAAATGATCCTGTTCCAGTGCCTCTTGCTCAAGCTTAGCAAGACTTTCTTCCAGAATTCTTTCTACAAAAGCCTGGGAAGCATTGAGCTCTTCATGCTCTGAGATTTGTAAGTGAGTTGCTGGTTTACTGGGTTCTGAAGCTGTTGCTTTGTCAAGAAGTAGTCTCAAACTGTAAGGAAAACAAGGTCAGACTTTCAGATAATGATAGCCATATATAATCTTCAAAATATATTAAAATATCAACACCCAATCACAGGAGAGCAACAACATGCCATGGGCATGCAGAATGAATTACACCACCCATCAAAGAGTCTAATGTTTGAAAAATTTAGGGTTGAATACAACACCAACCTCCAAGAATGTATAACACAATGGTGTTTGTCCAACATAGGGACAAAATTATGATATTTTATTTTAAGAAGATGCCCATGTTAAATTTAACCTCAATGCAGCATTATCTAAAGAGATCATCAGAATTTCTAGAAATGTTAAAGACAATAATGCACTTCTCAGATGACAAAAACTTCATCCATGAAACCAGATATAATTTGTTTATATGGTAGTAAAACTTATGTTCTAACTTATCTAAGTGAATAACATCAAAGCATGATTGAAGCCATACATGAATCCATCACAATGTGGGTGTTCCAAGCTAGAGTCAAAGCAATTGGTGCAATCACCATGCAGTTTATTGGGGGATTCAAAAAACATTTACTAATAATTGCATGTGCAACCACATTGTTGTGACATGATTGTTTATTGACCCATAGCAAAAGATGTTGCAAAAACCTGTTGATGTTAAGGGCATTGGCACCGCCTTCAGGCTGTTCAAGTTCAATACTTTGTGATGGAGGATTGACATTCTTTTCCTCCCTCCCCTCAACTTTCACAACCGCAACATAACCACAGTATCTTACATTAACAATACCAAGCGTTGCAATGTCCTGTACTCAGAAATTAAAACATCTTTCATCAATTTAACCATTACACTAGAATTAGAATTCCAAAATCCATGCAGCACATCATTTACCAATGATACTTTCAGGAACTTACATGTGCAGCTGTATTCTCATCGGCAGTAATTCCTTTCAGTAGGTTCCGCTCTATTAAATTTTTTTTATCCACTCCAGTAGCTTGAATTCCATCAATTTTAGTGTCTATCTTAGAGCTTGCATCGGAAGCATCTTTCATAATTGTGATGCTTAAGTCTCCTACTCTATCTGTATAAAGAATTTCACTACTCCCACCCGAACAAACTAAGTCTGGGTTTAGTCTGACATGTTGCACAGCCTTAATGGCTCTGAAAATGGCAATGTCAACGAATAAGCTGTGAAGAAGGAATGCTTTCCTATCTCGAACCTGCCTCTCCTCTGCTGTCTTGCAGGGCATAGATGAAAGGAACAAAAACTCACTAGACCAAGGTATCAAATCACTTTTCCCATCTCTTCCAAGACCACCTCCATTTCCTCCCCATGTTTCATCCTCAACTGGAAGAGAAGGGAAAACTGAAGGTGATTGTACTGCGAATGGAGGGATCAACCATGTGTTGGCTCTAAAACCATAAGGAAGATTCCCGAACTGCAAGGAACAAAGATAGGGAGAGGAAATTTGGCATAAAAGAGGGATTATGAACAATATTGTCCTTAAAGTGACATTATTGAAAATGTTTACGTATTTTTCTCTTATGTCTTTTGACATCAGTCAAAACATGGAGAAAAGGGATATAGAGATGATTCGGCAAAATGATTTTGTACCTTGTTACGTTCCGAAAATGCTTTCATGAGATCATCATAACCCTGAAATTTGAGAGAGAAATATAAACTCAACCACATTTCCAATCAGCCGAAACAAATAATCTGAAATAGCTCAGTCAAAGGAAAACTAGATTGGATATGACACACAAATTCATATGTTAAAACATGATTACACACTCAGCATATGCACAGGAATAGTTCTTTATCCAAAGGATCTCGCAAATCAAAAGATCATAAACAGGAGACCAGCACCATGAAAAAATTACACAGTTTAGTATTAGTAGCACTATGCCACAATGACTCAGCAATAATGAGCCACACAAGCAAACTTTATCATACTTAGGAAAACCATGGAAAATTTACAGGAAATGCAAACTCTTGAATAAGGCAAGAAAATAAATGCCTCAAACAAGATTATTAAATGAATCTAGATTTTGCATATTACACAAATTATCACTAATTCATCCAGAAACTTAGAAAATGATTGGCAATGAGTTCGGTACATACATTTATAAGATAAGCTATTGCAACCTTATTGTTCCTGGCAAGCATGATCCAGAATATTGATAAATGTCATTTAAATTAAAGCAGGCATTTGAATATTATCCAATACAATAAAATAACTTCAGACTGATTATATTAAAAGCGAGATAGAGGTGAATGAGAGAAAGAAACTAACATTATCAAAGGCTCTACTAAGCTGCCGAAGCAAATCAACGAGATCGTGACACAAAATCCGCTGCTTCCCAACATTGTAAAATCCCTTTCTGCAAGCTTCAACCTGAACCAGCTTTCCATTGCAAAGCTTCACCTGATCATCGCACAAGAATTTAACAACGAAAACATAAAGAGGTTTTAAAAATTTAAAAGAAAGGAAATAATTAAAAAAAAAAAAAGTTTTACATCCAGGGAGAAGAGATGATCGTCCTCCGAAATCTCCTCAATGTGTCTTTTCGTTGCCTTCCTTATAACTGCAATATTCGTAACAATATCGAATTTTCAGTTACAGATTAATAGTACACAGAAGTGTATGTTTACAAATAGAAAGAGAGAGCACATTGAAGAGGCGGAGTAAGGTGGGACAGTGAGAAGAACTCGTAAAAGCTTCCAAGCTTAGGGCATGAATGACTCATCTCCCCTTCTGCCTCCAACGGCACGTCTTTTGACGATGGTAACTGTTTAGCATTGGTGGCTTGGGATTTGATAGTGGTTTTCTTGGCGCTCTTATCCTGCAAACCAGGCGCATTCTTTCCAGAATCAGATTTGGACTTATCCTGCGCGCTCGCCGACGGACCAAACCACGTTGTGCAGGCCACAATATCCAGGAGCCGTCGAACGTGCGCCAGTGCAAGCTCTTCATCATAGTCCTCTGCCGCAGAAAACGAACAGCAGACCACAGCGTTGTCAAATCACAGGCAGAACTCAGAATAAAGAAGTTGCATGCGGTTGCAACGTTATTTATTAATGAACAAGTGCGGTGTCGTTTTCAAGGAATTAATTGGGCCTCGAAAATCGGCGGCCCATGAGAGGCGTCGTTTGACGTAATTATTTAAAGTTTTAATTGAAACGGTGGCGTTTGTTTGCATGCAATGATATGTAGTTTTTACCTTCTGTTAACGTGAGGACGCAAGGCTTGAGTGCTGAAACGTCGACGGTGTCCTTTAACCGTGGTCCCCTCACCTACGAAACAAAACAAAACCAGAAGACCGTTATAGTGCAAATTGCTTGCACGTTATATTTCGACGGCCCTCTTAAAACCTTTATAATTGACCATTTTGGCATTCTTTTGGCTAGTGGGAGAATAATATACATTACATTTTCCATTCCCATGACATTACAATATTAGAGGAAGCCCACTCGTCTAATGTAAACCACATAAATCAGAGGTTTAAACTTTTGGATTATTTAAATCTAGCTAGTAACCTATTTGGTTTGAATCAACAATTATATTTGTAGGCGAATTTTATTATCCTGATTTGAATATTTAAAATTAAAATTGTAAAATAATCGTACTATAATTCTTACCTCGTGGGATAATGAAAAATTTGTGATGTAGCAAGTTTCTGTATTCACTGATAATAGCCGACGAACATCTATAATTCTGTCTGTAGATATTCCCTGCACAAGATTTGCATTTTTATTTTTTTTATTTTTTTTCAAGTTATTAAAATAATATTTTCAATTAATAAACATCCAAAATGAGCAGACAATATGTTACCTACCAAGCAACTGGCATGGAAAAGGAAAAACACAATAGGTAACTTCCTTGAAAATATCTTTATTGTAGTCCAAGAGAATTTTGGGCTGTCATTTCACTCAAACTAAACAGTTGTGTTTACAGTCAAATTACGCAACTTTCTTTAACCAAATAATTTTGGTTTTTGCACATTTGGTGTCGAGTAATTCTGAAAGCAATTTTCTTGAAAATAACGAACACCAATCTCATCTTATTTGGCCAGATTAATAAGACTTAAGAGCAGCTATTTTAGCTACCACGGACCACCAATCTGGTGAAGCCTAATTAGTGCTGCTGATTGTGTACAGACAATGGCTTGTGTTAGATTTCAATTTAGCCAATCAGCCATCGGCAGATGCCATGGCCTCCAAACCATTCAAGAATTAAGAATATTACTATATAGATGCTACTATAATGGTTCTTCCGTCCTATTGTTTTGTAGTTAATTAAACTTTATGAGTTTGAATTCAATTGAAATCTAATTAATTACAAAAGTTAATGCAAACTGTTTGCCGGTGGCTCTGCAAGTGCAAAATAATTTTAAAAAAAAAATAATGAAAAAAAGTTTTGAGAACTGTTGTTTTGAAAGAATTTCGATGATTCCAATAAAAGAAGAATGAACTCAAGAGCAAGCAACAAACCTTCAAAACAGTACGAGTTTCATCAGGGAGATTCACTGTGATATCAGTAACAACTGGAAGAACTGCAGAATATTGTAAAATCAAAAGGTTAGGCGTTAACTTCTCCAATATAATTAAATTGTGCTCACAAATTCTGCAGTGAAATACAGATTTTTAATTACCCTTCTCATCCTTCTTCTTCTTTTCTCCCTTTGCCTTGCTGCGACTGTTCCTTGGTGCCATTTTCTAGCTTTGCTCGATAGAATAAGCTAAAAGGGTTAAAACCTATTTCAAAGAACATTCTTGAGTTAGTATAACATTGCTTCTTTTATCTAGCTCTTCATTTGCAATGATAAAATAACAATTCACCGCAAAAACCAGAGTCTGTCTAATCTGAGAAGCAGTTAGAGGATAAAATTCAATACCCACCACATAATTAATGCTCCAACGTCAAAAAAATAAATAAAAAATAGCTGAAATTTAAAACTACAAGCCATTTCAGAATAGAAAATTAAGTTCAATGATAACAGCTACCAACATGGACTAGTTCGATAGTTACCAATAATAACAGCAGAACTCAAAGAATTCTGGAAGTCTAAGGATTGAAGAAGAGAGATAGAGACAGAGAAAAAGGAGTATTTAATGCAGTATTAATTGAAAATGCTATAGAGTAAAGATACGGAAAGGAAGAGCTAGAAGAAAAAAGAGTTGCACTGACTATATATGTTTAAAAAACATATATATGCAGAATAAATGATAAAAATAAGGGAAGTAGGGAGAGGGGTTTAGAGATTGGATAATGAAGAGGGCATAACCATTAAAGAGGTTTGAAATGAAGGTTTGATGGACTGGATAGAAATGGTGAGAGTGAGAGAAAGCAATAGATATAAGAGAGATGTGGGTACGATAAGGAAGGAAGGGCGGAGATTTAACAGTCAGATAATATATATGGCGTTTTATGGCAGTTTCTGGCTTATACGGTAATCATATTACTGGGATATTTTTATCATTTTAATTGATATATGTTATTTTTAAAATACGTGCAGTTATTATTATTTTTTTTTAATGATACATATATCATTTTCAAATTACAAACAATTATTTGTATCTTCCTAACTCGAAATTACTGTTTGATTTGATTTTATGTAGAGATTAAAAAACTCATTTAAATGAAATTCTGTTTTGTCAGTTTATCAATTTTGTTATTTAAAATATATTTTTGTCCAGTAAAAAAAAAAAAAAAATATATATATATATATATATATATATATATATATATATATACATATATATTAAACTATGATTTTTTTTTTAAATGACTTACTTTTATGCAATAAACAATGAAACTTCCAAAATTTTTTAAAAAATGGGAAATTCTTGCCTGCATAAAATGTTTCTCATAACATATTAATTGGTTGTGTGAGTTATTAGGTATTCCATTAAATGTATATAGCTATAATTATCATTATAGGAAGACCAAACTTTTTGATTTGACTGCCTAATTGTTCAATTTTGATGAACAAATTTCTATTTTGAAAAAAAAAAAAAAAAATAATGAGTTTCATTCAATTAGTTACTCACTAACATATAACTTGGTTTGTTGTAGGAGTTGGTACCGTAAGACAAATAAAAGTTCAGATTACGGAGGGGCCAAAACAGTGTTTATGATTTGATGTTTCATAGTATATAATAATGGATAAAAACCTTGCAGTTGTCTGTAACCTCATCAGATTGCATTTCGTTTTGGGCTTCAAAAGACACTTGAATGTTTATATCTGACATGATAAAAAATTATTTAACATTAATTTTGAAAATATCTAAGTGAATCATTTCGTTCTCTTTAGCAATCTAAGGAGTCAAATATAAATAAATAAATAAATCCAAAATGATCTATATTTTTATTTATAAATTCTCAATCTTCATAATAATTACACAAGCCAATCCATTCACTTTCTTAATTAATTACATTTAGATTTGTCAAACCCCTTTCTAGCTAACAATTACAATATAACTGTTATATTTCATTTTGCTCAACTGAAATTGTATTTCTTCAATAATTTTGATGATTTGTCTTTTCAGGAGCACACCGAAATTATTTAAAAATCAAGTTTCAAATTTATTTAAGATTCGTACCACTAGGCCTTGGCTTTATGAGTATTTAAAAAATATATATATGTATTTTATCACTATGCATAAGTCCCTGAATAAGAAAAAGAAAACTAAAGTAATATTTTTCCATCAACTTGTGTGTATATATATATATATATATATATATATGTTCAAGGTCTTGCAACTGGAGGAAATATTTGCAGTAGCTGTGTTCCATTTGGATTAATACAACCAACCGCCTTAGTCTGAAAATGATGTTTGCTGGATAAGTTGATGAAAGCCTTGCATTTTTATGGCTCCTTAATTAGTTCAATAATATACAAATACTTCTTTAAAAATCATTTCAGAATTTACCAAAAAAAAAAAAAAAAAATCATTTGGGTGTTTAAAATCTGTGAAAATCACCTGACGGAGCAACTTTAAACACGGTAAAAATTAGAAAATTGTTTATTCACATCGCTCTCGGTTAAAATCATATACCCTATGTCCTTAGAATTGTCTTCTATTTAATTTAAGTCTCCAATATTTGAGAAAATGGTACTTAATAAATAATTTGGGTATATATGAGTAAAATATTACTCTTACTAAGCATTTGATTGTAAATTTTTACTGCAATTTTTAGCTTGAATTGAAACTGATTTGTTGTAAAGGAATTGATTGACTTATCAATGCCATGCTGGCCACTCCAACAATAGATTTAAATGATTTCCCTCCTCATCCACATCATTATCTTCACAATTGACTTGTTTCGAGATAGAACTAGAAAAGTAAAATGGAGTTATAATATTTTAAAAATATTTGTCACATGGTGACATAAGCATTTAAAATTCATCTGCTTAATTTGCTAAAATTACTTTTTCATTTTTTAATTATTATAAAATATAATACCAGAAAACCTATTTAAAAAAACTAACTAATGAAATTCTATATGACAATCTAAGTATTGATTGAAATGATAAACGATCTCAATCTCGTAAGAGTAAAAATACAAATTCATATCCTAAAAAATGCAATCACAAATAGAGTTAAAAAAACTTTTACGCTTTATGGTTCAAAAAGAGTTACACATCTAAATTCTACTAAAAAAAGAGAAATTAGATCCTACACAAAAGTGAGTGCTAATATGATTAACATATTTTAAAAGTTAAAAAGCTATACTTTTCGTGATGGGTAATTTTTTAAATATGAGATATGCATAACTTTTTGTAATCAAGAAAATTATTTACAACTAAATCTTGATCATCTTACTACCAACAATAAGTGCAACAATTAATTGGCCATGGTGTAGCCCCCTGTTAAATCAGTACAGGTCACACAAAAAAAATACTATACTCTTCAATAATAGGCTACAGCTCCAACAATGAGACACTTTACCAGTAAAAGAAAACTAAAGTGGAGAAAATTATTGTAAATACTAAATAGATAATCTACCTTTCCATTTGCAATGTTCATTCCTTCCTAAAATTAGCTTATACAGAGGAATGAACAAGAAGTCAGAGATATGGAACAATAATAGGTCAACTAGTGGCCACTAACACTTGTATGCAAATTTACGTTATACAAGTGGGGCGGCATCAGATTGTGCTTAAATATTTATTTTTATATTGGAGAAAGGACGACCTTTTTAGACTAAATTAGAAGTTCTTTCAGGCAACTGCCGACTTTTTTCATTTACAATTAGAGCATATCCTGCAAGTGTATTCCAGGTGCAGATGAGCTATTTATCTTACCATATTATTGGCCCCAATAGCATCAAAAGTTCAGAGACAGCCAATCCAATCACTTGAATTTTGTCGCAGGGCCGTCGAATGAGTCCCAAACGTTAAGACAAACGGAGAATTCGGAATGCTCAAATATGGGAGAGTGGCTTCTCATGATCCTGATTGAGAACTACCACACTGCTTTTTGTCTCTCCCCTTTTGAAGTGTTTCTGCAAAAGTTTATCACTATCAGTTTGTTTTGTCAAAAAAGACTAATCAAAGTCTATTCAAATTCAACCATTGCACTCAAGTAATTCAAAAAGAAATGATAAGAATGTCACTGGAATCAACAGACCGTCACAAGTAAATATGATTAATTCCAAAATCAGCATCATAATTATATCTGTTAAACTTTTACTTCAAAAATTAAGGTAAGTAGCATATATCTAAAATAGCAACTTAATTCCTGATAGAGCTCAACAAAAGTGAATGTTACCAGAAAATGAGAAGAAATAAGGGAATTTTACTCTGAGAAACAATTTTCATTTACTTGCCAATATCTGAAAACCCGTCTTCTTTTGGGAATCCACTCATAATACCTTTAAAATATTGGATCATCACCTAAACTCAATATCATGTTTGTTTTCTAGTCAAGATAAGAAACAGTAACGAAGCAAAGTTTCCAAATGCATATAAAAAGATCAACTATTGCCACATCTTTTTTGACAAGACAACTTCAGCTTTAGGTGTTTAGCTAAATCCTAAACGCACAGAACTAAGACTACAACTTAGAAGTGGGAGGAAATCAGTGCAGACTGCAGAGCCTAAAACCCAATCAACAGAAAAATCTAAAGAGGTAACTTGGACAGAAAATATAGTTGAACATAAACAAAGGAAAGATTGATTACTGCAGTTAACCTCCATATGGAGTTCTTCCTTGTGCAAAATATAAAATTTAACCACGGAAAATGCAATTACTTTAGAACTCTGTTCAATCTATGATATTCAAAAATAAGATCACAAACTTAAAGAACATAAAAACCAGCTTAAGCTGTCAAGATACCATTTACAACTTGATTATGAACTACTCATTATCGCTCACGTATGTATAATACATAAACAAAGTAGCATTGAAAATTGCAAGAAGACAACTCTGAAACTACAAGCTCTTGTTTGCAGACGAAAATTCCCATTGATAATTAAAACATTCATGACTATTTATTTCCAAAGCCATACTGCTCAATCTTTGATTAAATGCCATGTCTAAGCCATCATTCATATGTTACAGCAACTCAACTCAGGTTTCATCACAAGTTCCTGAGCTTAGATGAAAGCGTAGGAATGCCAGCAGGATGGTTTGGTAAATCAAAGTACAGGAGTGGAACCATATCCCCATCTTAAAATTTTCATTTCTCAATAAAAATTCTTCAAATAAAAAAAAAAAAAAAATGCTTCTCCATTATTATGAAATGATTTGAGCATTATTATCTTGTAATCACAGACAAGAATATAATTACATTTTCCAAGTTACTGAATGAAATCATCCTTAAGTGTGATGCGTCAGGAATTTAGTTGTGCAACTCAGAATCTTTAATTTTTCCTTTCTGTTGCCAAGTAAAATATGCAAATTCCAAGTTTAATTTGACTGCATCAACAATAATCTTTCATTAAAAACTTGTAGTCACCACCACCACCACTACCACCAAAAAAGAACACGGAATCATCAATTTTACTGTTCACCATTCAAAAAGCAACCTTTCAAACTGCCTAAAGTGTTAGCTTTCTTGTCTTCTCTTGATCATAACTCTATATTCCTTATCCCAATCACTCACATAATGTTCTACCTTTTTGCTTTCAATAATCCTAAATACTAGCACCAACCTAATCTTGCTACTTGTCCTGTGTATAGCTGATATGCACATCTCCAAGCAGCAATATAAAAAATTGCAATATATGTGTGTCACAAACTAGGTCCACTAGGCCATTCACATTTGAAGCCTCCTGGAGCCGTTGACCTCCGCTCAATTCTTCTATCATTCTGCACCAAGCTCTCTCATAAAGCTATGTGATTTGTGCATTTTATCACCAATACAAAAATGCAAACAAAACGGTGTTATTATGTATTGTTTTTATTCAATTCTCCCACAGCAAAAGCTTCCTAAATCTGAAAAGAAAAACTTCACTACAAAATTCATAATCAGCAGAAGCACATCTACAAGTCTAAGCTGCCCAAAAGTGGCATATTAAGACACTCGAATTATACTACCGTGTACCATAACAACTTTTACACGCACCCATCAAAAAATGATACCAAAGTTTCAAATTAAACAGTGTCAATAATAGAGTTTTGAGAAAGACAATAAAGAAGACAAAAACAGACACATAATCATCTCCAAAATTACAAACAAAAGAAGAAGAAGAAGAATTAAATGATAGAGGATTGTGGATGGATCAGCATAGAAGGTTTGATCAACGCAGTAAGCAACGGTGGCATCCAATGGATGGTAAATGTTGGGAGAAGTCTACGCTAGCATTCAATAATAGAATGCAGCCGACGCCTTTTATTCCAACCCATCGCCACAGCTAATCCTATGGCAGTATTTGTTGTAGGAGAGGTTGCGACAGTCACATTGCAATACCTCAAGCAAGGACAAGGGCCCTCTCCCTTTCACCCATTACCGTCGCATCCATTATTACCACCATCAATCTCACTGCTCAGACCTTTTACTTTATAGCCATCATTTCCATTGCCAATTCACAGCATATCGAAAACCAGCACAGTTATAGAAAGGTTAACTTGAGACAGAGAAGCTCAAAAATATTACACAATATTAGTTACCCTTTTTACCGGATAATTCCAAGAGGAAATTCCTCAAACATACGCTCGTTAAATCGAAAGCTCCACTAGCTTCTGGTTTCATA
This sequence comes from Jatropha curcas, assembly GCF_041381405.1. NCBI lineage: Eukaryota > Viridiplantae > Streptophyta > Magnoliopsida > Malpighiales > Euphorbiaceae > Jatropha > Jatropha curcas. The sequence goes on from NC_143155.1 coordinate 28,228,495, forward strand.
TAGCGATCGAAGAGCCTCTACAATACCGTCCGGCGCAGACGGAGGCCGAACATTTCTAGGGTTAAAGGATGGACTTTATCATCCAACAACTCCCAAGTTTCGGTCCTTTTACTTCCATAATAACATGGTCAAGCTAAGGAATCCGAAGCCAATTCTTTGTTGGGCTCAGTTTGAGGCCTCAGCCCAAACTCCACTAAAATATTTACAGTTCCGCCGTAAGTATATATACGATCTTTTGGAACCGTTCACCGTTCCCCTCCCACATTGACCTAAATTTAATTTCAAATCAAGTTTCAACTCTGCTTTCGAGTTGTTCTCCTTCCCGTTTCTTCACTTCCCATCATTAACAACCACTGCCGGCGGATCTCAACCCATCTTCGATCATAGCTGTCTATTCAACCATTCTGGAGATCACGCCGTTACCGCGCAGGCTACTGGAAAGCCTCTGGTATATCAATTACACCCTGATCTGTTTTCAAATCAAATCACATCGTCATCCTCTGTGACCGCCTATCGACTTGCCACCGCGAACGATTGATTTTTCAGAGCAACACGCGCATAAGCACACGATATCGCATTCCGAAGGCCTTTTGCATCTTACAATTCCAGGTCCGTTTCTTAATACGTTGTCGTTTAGAGGGGACATTAGTCGGCCAGCCATGTAAGCCGGCATGGAAGCCAGCTGTGATATAAGTCACTTCGCCATGTAAGCAGGTTGGTCCACTAATGCATCAAAATCACAGGAGTATGCCAGCTCAACATAACACATGTCCTCTAAATGTCACCACGTCAGCACAACTTGCCAGCTGTCAGAACATACTATATTTTCCCACGTCATTTTATGACATGTCAACAAAAACCAAGCCAGCTATCTGGAATATGCCAACTCGGCATGCTACACATCAGCACGAGTAATCACTTTACTTCCAGAGCGTCATATGAGATGTCACTTTTGTATACCACGTAAACAGGGGGGGATAAGCCAGCTGTCAGGATATACCACCTCAGCAAACATATCACTTGCCAGCTGTCAGGATTTGCCACATCAGCAAACATAACAATTGCCAGCTGTCAAGATTGCTACCTCAGCGTACATATTCTGCCAGCTGTTGAGGTTCGCCAACTCAACATACATATCCTGCCAGCTGTTGAGGTTCACCAACTCAGCACAGATGTCAACTCTCCAGCTGTCACGAAATGCCAGCACATGGTACATGTCATCTGGCAGCTGTCGGCTTGCCAACCAGGTGAACACGTCAACGGACAGCAGTTGTCATTACTGTCGGGACTGCCAAATCATCATACACGTCATCTGCCACATGTCAGGATAGCCAATTCAGCGAGCATGTCATCCACCAGCTGTCCATATATGCCAACTCAGTGCACATATGATCTTCCAGCTGTCAGTACTCCAACTCACTGTCCACGTCATCAGCCAATCACAGATACCAACTCAGTGTACATGTCATCTGCCAGCTGTCAGACGCATCATTATAATTTCCATATCAGCACATGACATCTAGCACCCATTGTTAAGCTAGCAACAAGTGTTGCCAGCTGTTCACCACGTGAGCATTGCTGCCATCATTTGCATTCAACATAAGCATTGACATTTATCCAGCTCAGCACCAACAGGCCATGTCCGCCCGTTGTTGTCGACACGTCATCATACCTGTCCGACTAACGTATATGAAATCATCAAAATCTCCTGTAGATATATTTGAACGTCGCAGAAATATAAAAATTGCCCGGTTCGTTAGAAAAGTAGAAATTTAAGATTCTGAAACTTTGAAATTACCATCTGACTTTTATTTTTTGATTTTTTTATTTTCTCTAGTCTCTTTTGAGAAACTGTATGTTGCAGCATCTTCATCGCAAAACACTGCATTTCTTTGTATATAAACAACCATTGTAAGCTTGCGACTGGTAACGAATTTAAGGCAAGTCATTTGAAATTAACGGATTTCCAATATAGAGTTAAGCTTTTTAAATTTCTAGGAATAATATTTTATTGAACTGTAATAATGAAGCTTCCATCAAAATCTTGAAGTTTTAGTTATTGGAAAATCTGATAACTATCAAAACTGCAGCTACTATATAGCTGAAATAAATATCTTATTCTTGAAAAGAGGTGTGGCTTTGATAGTTCCTCTTTCTCCATTTCTCGTTCTCTGTCGATGGTATTTCGTTTGCACTACAAAAATTCTCTTGGGCTTGCTAATGATAATTTTGCCGCAGTAAGTGTCAAAATGCTTGTTATTTTTCCGTTGCATAAGAAAAAAAAAAAAAAAAAAATTGTGTCCAGCCTTTTTCTTTCAAGGCTGTTGTTGTGGTGAGAGAGTCGTATTTTGAATAAGAGAATTGTATTTTCAATAAAATTCATTTTAAAATGTATTTTATTAATTTATACTTGAACTAAATTACAATGAATTCAATAGAATTGACAAATAAAGTTTAAATTAACAAAGCTATAAATTTATTTTTTGCTACGTAAATAATTTTTATATTTAATATTATGAAATGAATTATCAAAAGTTAAAAATCTATTTAGAAATATTTTATTTTATTAATGAAATCTCTAGTTTTTTCCGATCCAAATACAATATTAAAATTAATTCATGCTTAAAAAATAACAATATAGAAATCATATAACCCACAAAAAGAGAAAAATAAAAAAAAATTAATAATTTACTAATTTTTATTCTCCAAATGGGCTTCAATTCAACTAGCACAGTAGAACTGGAATTGAAGTACGAGTTTCATTGACAGTCAGAACTCAGACGGTGGAAGGGCCCAAGTATCAGGTCAGGCCTGTTTGGCTGAAGGTCATGGATTGACAACAGCCATCCATAGGGCTGACTGACTCGTCCAGCAAGATCTCACCTGCAACTGGTAGGCCCCTCCCTTGCTCAATAACTACCAACAAAATCCTGACGTGCTTTATCAATTTATAATTGGAAAAATTATAAATCGTCTTTATTTTATTAAAATTTATTATTTGCTTTCTCTCTATTTTGAAAAGTTACACTATTTTGTCTCTAGTTTTTCTACTATTATCTTTTTATCATCAAGTCATCATTATTACTCAATCTACACAATTACACCTTTAAGTTTTGGAAATTTTTTTCAAGGGAGAAGAATTTGAGAGAGAAAGGAAATAGAGATTTTTCTTCCCTTTTACAAGGCATTTTACGCAAAATGTAATTTTTTTTTTAAAATAAGAATAGTAGTTTACAATGAGAGTAAATATAGAGATGAAATAATTTATTTTTCAAAAGATGGAGACTGAATAGTAATTTTTGACAACTATAGGGACAAAATATGAAGTTTCCTTTCTCCAATTCTATAACATAGGTATGTTAAAAAAATATAAAAATATAATCTTCCAATTTTTTCATTTCGCGCTTTCCCAAACTAATTTTCAGACTCTCCCTCTTTTTTCAATTTGCAACCCAATCTTTGGAGCCAAAACCCGCCACCGCTATTACTGGTTAAATATTTTATTTTAATTTTTCTTATTTTCATATTGTATAATTATATTTTTATTTTTAACAGATAATTTCTTTGTTGTTAGTTTACGAAACCTACATCTGTGTGTCCTACGCGCAGCTCAACTTTTTTCCTCTGCAATCTTCCATTGATTCAAACCCTGAGATTTTATTTTGTTTTGGTAGGACACAATTCATTCTCGCTCTCTCTTGCGATATATAGATTCGTAGAGTGACAGCACACAATTCGTTTCCATTTTGTTTGTTTTCCGGAGAATTTACGTAAACGTGCGAATTTTACAGATTTCCTTTTCCTTGATTACTTCAATTAGGTTTTGTCATTGAATTTTAGGGTTTACAGCGACATCCGCGCAGGTTGGCTGCCGTTTTATGGAATCGTTTGTTCAAATTTACGTGTGTATAATTGGAACCTTTCATATTTGATTCGGGTTTTGTTTTATGATGCGAAATTAAGACTTTCTTGGGTTGGTGCTGAGGAAATTCATTGGAATCGAATGCTTAGAGGATGATTGTTAAAAAAACTATGAAAGTTGAAATGCAGAATCTGAAGCGGTGTAAGATGGGAGAGTCTTGCAGTGAATACGAGGGGGATTACGAGTGTTTATTGATTCCAAAGAAACGGAAAACTAATTTGTATGATTCATATTCGATTGGTATGTACAGTGAAGTTGATGATTTTAGCAGTGCTTCTGGTTCTTGGGCCGGTGAAGGATCGTATTGGGCAAGCGAAGTACAATCCAATTCGAAGAGATTGAAGAATAGGAGCACGGTGAGGTCTCAAAGACCATTATCGAGATCTTCGAAAGGGCGAATTCAAATGCTTCCTTCTAGGTTTAATGACTCGATCGTTGATATATGGAAGAATGTCGAAATTAGACCAGATGACACTGATTCGAGCTTTGAGGATGATGAATTCGTGGAAAATAGAGAGGATTTTGATGACGAGAGATGTAGATATAGTAAAACGAAATTCGTAAAGGGTAATTTTTCTAATTCATTTCCATTTTATGAACGGGAACGGAATGGAGAAGTGGGCAGTGTAAACTTCAATAGTTTTGAGTACAAAAACAGTAATTCAAATAAATTGAGGTCGCATAGTTCATTGATAGACAGTGAAGCGTTCAGATATAATGAATCGAAGAAATTGAGAAGAGTAGCTGGAAATAAGAAAGATGTTTATAAGCCCGAGGACTTTGCTTTGGGGGATTTAGTTTGGGCAAAATGCGGGAAGAGATTTCCTTGGTGGCCAGCCATTGTTATTGATCCCATATTGCAAGCTCCTGAAGCTGTTCTTAGTTGTTGTATTCCTGACGCTCTCTGTGTGATGTTTTATGGGTATTCTAAAAATGGGACACGAAGGGTATTCTCTCTCTCTCTCTCTCTCTCTCCCTCTTACGGTTTTCAGTTTTATGAGATTTTATTGGCGTTGTTTGTGCATTTTGAATATAAGATGATGGTTATGGCAGGACTACGCCTGGGTGAAACAAGGGATGATATTTCCTTTTGCGGAATTCATGGATAGGTGTGTTGAGAATCACATTCAGCTGATGTTATTTTTGTTAAGTTTCCAATAGAGTAACAATCTTGCTTGATTTTTCATTTCTTTAGATTTCAGGGGCAGACACAATTATATAATTGCAAGATGAGTGACTTTCAGATGGCACTAGAAGAGGCCATTTTAGCAGAAAGTGGTTTCCTGGACACGAGGAGTGGTGCTGCACACATTATACATCCAGAAGCTCGCCTCTGTGAATTCCAAGAGGCCAGTGATTCAAGTGAAAATCAAGACTTTTATGCTCACTACCAGGCAAGTATTTTCAAAAACACTTTTCTCACATTTCTTCCTATTTCTCATCATTGAGTTTTATGGAGCGTTGAAAATTGATTTCTTTAGAAGTTCTTTTGGAGCACTAGGAAACTATGCACTGTGGCAAATAGCTGTTCTAATGCATGGAGGTTCCATTATGGTTGTGCTTTATGAGATGATACAGAAGCATACGTGTTTGAAATGTTCATTTCAGCTTGTAGCATGTTTGTTTTCTTTTAGTCTTAGAGATGATTTCAGCTTTCTGCAACAGTGTATTGCTGTCAGATGAATGCCAATTGATCTGGTGTATTTATATATGAAGTTGAAAACTGTTCATACAAAATGATACGCGTCTAGGATTGGTTTTACTCATTACTTCACCGGATTTAAATAAGTTTGTGGAGGAGGTAACCAAGTGTTTCAAAATCTCATCTGTGACTTAAAATCTGTTTCTCCCACAAAATAGAAACAATTTTACGATAATCTAAGGATATGCTACCTTGAGTTTTATATTTTGTCTTCATTCGTGTCCTTGTCACATAATGTTACTTCTACTTGTTAAAGATGATTCTGTAAGATGTAAGACCTTTTGAATGCTGAGGAAATGGTTTCCTTTCTATTTCTTTCTCCCATCCCCCATTTCTTTTTCTCAATGGACAGAAAGGAACTGCAGTTATCCCTTCAAAGTTATTCACTGGAATTTTGAAGTTTCCAGTTTGATGTTTGGTGGAAACAGATTGCGTTGGTTTTAAGAAAATGTTCAAGTTGTTTTGAACGTGCCTATTTAAAATCTAATTTCCTTCATCAGTTGACGTAGAAAAAGTATCAAGTTATGTATACTTATGGATGGGGTTATAAGATGTCCAGGTCTAGGTACCTTTACTTATGGTTTTAGATGTGCAAGTTACTTGAAAAAGACTGCTGCTGTCATTTATGAAATGCATGCACATTCTTATCACCGGAGGAATCAATATTTTTGGTGGTAGTTCTTTTATCCCACTTTTCGATTGACTTCTTTTTCAGTTCAAGATGCTTCTAGCATATGGTTCAGTAATTGAAATTCATACAGTAAATTGATTGTCCAGGGTGCATTATACAAGGAAATGAAACGCTGTGACAGTTGTAATCTAATCTTGCCCTGCAAAACTATCAAAATGCAGAAGGGTTCAAAATTTCAAATGGAGCTTATATGTAAACACTGTGCTAAGGTTCATCAGAAATGCGTCATTTTGGATTTTCAGTTCTTGTCTTTTTTTTTTTTTTTTTTTTTTGAATTGTCTATATAAATTTCTTTATGGAACTAATTTACATTAATGTCTCTTATAGTTACGGAAGTCAAAACAGTATTGTGGCATGTGCAAGAAGATCTGGCACCATTCAAATGGTGGGAACTGGGTGAGATTATTAATTTTGAATTAGGTTTAAGCTTGTCAATAAATGAATAGAATGATTTGATAGATTATTTGACTGAAAACCTTGTGGATTAGGTGTGCTGTGATGGCTGTAATGTTTGGGTACATGCTGAGTGTGACAACATTTCCAGCAGACATTTTAAGGTGTGCATATGATTTTATAATCTAATCAATTCTGTTTATGAACTTACCCTAATTAGTGGAAATCAGAGGCTAACTGATTGTGTATGGTTGAAGGATCTGGAGAACATAGATTACTATTGTCCTGATTGCAGAGTAAAGTTTAACATTGAGCTATCAACATTTGAGAGAAGGAAGCCACCAGTCAAGTAAATTTCAAAATTTTCATCAATACGTCATCATTTGTTATTTGACATGATTTATTTTATAAGATTGCCCCCTTTCCCCTGGGAGATTTAATCTTGATGATATAATTTCAATCAGGTCTACAATAAACAGCGGAGAAGCTATGCCACCTGAAGAAGTAACTGTTGTATGCAATGGGATGGAAGGAACATATATTCCAAAACTTCATTTGTAAGCTTTGAGAACTTTGATATTTTTCTCTCCATACATGTCCAGGCTACTTCCAGCATTAATGCAAATTTCCTGTATACGATTCACTTGACAAATTTTACTTTGAAGATGCAATATACGTGTTGTCTGCATATCCAATATATAGCTGGTCAATCTATGTCTCCTTTCTGTTTGTCTATAGAATTGTTTGCAAGTGTGGTTCATGTGGGTCGCGGAAGCAAACACCAAGTGAATGGGAAAAGCACACTGGATGCAGAGCTAAAAAATGGAAGTACAGTGTGAAAGTCAAGAATACAATGTTACCACTGGAAAAATGGGTTTGTATTCATACTTCCCATTTAATGTGCTTGCATTTGTGTGGCATGATTAGCACTTGGAGTTATAACTTGTTTTTGTTGTTCCAATCTAACTATCTTGCTTGCTTACTGCATTGATGTGTTGAACACACATTATAAGTTGCAAGTACAATATATGTAGTTATTTAGGTTGCTAAATATCAGATAGCACTTCACTTGCGTTGCTGAATGCTGATATGAAGCGATAACCTCATTCAGTGCTGTTGTATGCATTGAAAGTGTATGAAGAACAAAGAAAATAATTAGTAGTAAATTGAATATTTGCTTGATATTTCACTCAAATGCTTTGACTGATTTCAATACGAAATCTGACATGTAAGAAACCTATTGCGCTGAGTATAAATACTAATTGTGACACATGCAGCTTCTGTTTTTAAATTCTGATGACATTCCTTTAACATTCTGGTTGGAAAGGTGTGTGTGTATATATATATATGATTTTGGCTTTATCCAGTGCTCAACCTCCTTTTTGTCTTCAGCAATTAGATATTTAATGAGAGACTGTTCTTGGCTGCTCTATTTTGTTTTGGCTCCTATATTGCCATTAATCAGGTATTATTTCGTGTTTGCAACATGCTACACCTGCAATATTTGAAAAATTAAAAATTGATGGCTTTTCTCTGAAGGGATGAAAAGTTATTCCGAGAATTTTGTCTGGTAAACACCTAGATTTGGCGAGGTTTATAAGTTTGTTTCTGTCAAATATGTCCTTGATTTAACTTACGTGTTGAATATTAACATTACATTTATTGTTGTTGTTCGTTTTGATACTAAAGTTTTTTTATTTTCTATTAAATTAGTAGTATGCACCTGGCTCAGTTAAAATAATGTTTTTACATTCGCTCATGACTTGATATTTGTAAGCCTTGTAAAACATGCTATATGATTGAGTATATTAATTCAAGGCTTGTGATTATTAGCTCAGTAGTTTGAACTTTCATGAGGATATTGATTCTAATATGTACAGATTACCTAACTCTTAGTACAAGCATTTTTATGGCCGTTAAGAGAATTTTCGTTTCATCCTTCTTTTTCTTCTTTGTGAATTCAATATATCTGCATGTTTTTAATTCCTATGCAACTTTTTCTTATTGACATAAATATGCTGCAGATTGCTGAGTACAATGCACATGGTGTGGATCCTCTTAAATTAGATAAGCAGAAGCTACTTGCTTTTTTGCAAGGTTCAGAGCTTGAAATTTTCCTTTTTCCTTCTTATGTGTTTGATGGATGAAAGGGTGAACGAATATCTATGTATTTTTTTCAATTGAAGCAGAGAAGTATGAGCCTGTTTATGCAAAATGGACAACAGAAAGATGTGCTATTTGTAGATGGGTTGAAGATTGGGATGATAACAAAATCATAATATGCAACAGGTAGTTATGTCATCATTGGTTCACTTTTCCTGTTTGGTATTGTATTGGTCATGCGCTGCTGCAAGTTGAGACTTTGTTTGTGTGGTTAGTATTTACCTGAAAGACCCTTTTTGTGTTCAGGTGTCAAATAGCTGTCCACCAAGAATGCTATGGAGCAATTGACATTGAAGACCTTACTTCATGGGTGTGCAGAGCATGTGAAACACCTGGTGTGGAGAGGGAGTGTTGCCTCTGTCCTGTAAAAGGCATGTCTTTTGATTAATTCTTTGAGAGATCTTATCCATTCTTTGATTTTGAGACTTCTTATGGTTAGTTAATCAAGGTCTTTAACAGCTATAAAACTGTTTGATTTATTTCTATCCATCCCTCATAAAAGAAAAAGAAAAGAAGCAAAGATAATTGAAAAAAGAGAAAGCAGATAGTACCATTGTTCAGAAAAATAATTCAGCGGCTTACTCTTTTGTACCAGTGTACAATTGATGGTTCTCCAGTGAAAGTGATATCTTGAATCTATTTTTTCTCCTTCAATGCCACTTCCTAGTTACTAAAGGATTTCTTTTGGTTTTTAACTTTTTGCTCTGGTAACACAAGAATGATGATTGTGTCATCAAATCTTGATGAAAGATGCTAAGCATTTATGTGTTAAGTTGTATTTCTATTTTAAAGTATCTGCCTTCCATTAGCTCTGTATTCTTGTATGTGAAAGTTTTTTCTTATATGTGCAAGCTACTTTTCCAGGAGGTGCTTTAAAGCCAAGTGATATTGAGATGCTGTGGGTTCATGTCACTTGTGCATGGTTTCGACCTGAAGTTGGTTTCTTGAATCATGAAAAAATGGAACCTGCCACTGGAATTCTTAGAATTCCATCAACCACATTTTTGAAGGTACGTTATTGTCCGATGCAGTAGGTTTTGATTTTTGTAAAGCTGGCCAATCTCCTAGTAGTTACGAGAAAGGTTTTCCGTTGTATGGTAGTTCAGATTTGTTTCATTTTGCTTCTTTTTATGCTAATTCAATCCCAATCACTCATTGACTTGATAATGTGGTTACACAAATCAACAGTGCCTGATATCTAACTATGTTTTAATTGCATGGAGTTCAGAACTGTGTTATCTGTAATCAGACTCATGGTTCCTGCATCCAATGTTGCAAGTGTGCGACCTATTTTCATGCAATGTGCGCTTCAAGAGCAGGGTGTTTCATGGAAGTAAGTTTTGATTTATTTTTTATTTGAAAGACTTATGAATACCGTTTTTCATGGACCTAGGTAGTATCTCACAAAATTTTCCTTTCATAGTGAAATCTCATTGCATTTAACCACAATATAAGTTTTCTGGTGTTGTAGTTCATGTAATGTCCTTGCAGCATTTCTTTCCAGTTATTTCATTATCAATATGTGAATAAAACATAACATGATTTCACTAATTTCATGCATGGAATTTTCAGTTGCACTGCATGGAGAAGAATGGGATCCAGGTTACAAAGAAGTTAGCATACTGTTCTTTTCACAGGTTAGAATTTTTACCCATCAATTGTTGGCTTTATAATTTTTCCCCTGTTCTCTCTTGAGTTTCTATTATTACTTCTGCTATATGCATCTTAGGCATTGAGTTGCTTCTTTTGGCTTCCTTTGGTTTGGTGCAGAAAACCAAATCCAGATTCTGTCATAGTTATGCGTACTGCATCGGGGGTTTTTGCTGCTAGAAGCTTGCTTCAGAACCAGAATAAGAGTTTCAGTTGTTCAAGATTGGTTTCATCTAAGAGAGTAGAACTTCCTGAACCCTCTGCATCAGAGATTAATGAGTTTGATCCTTTATCTGCTGCAAGATGTCGACCCTTTAAAAGGTCAAACAATAAGGTGAATTTTTTTAATTAGTTATTTATGTGCATCGTTTATGCTGCCTGCAAATGGTTATGGTTCTTCATTCTGGCAGAGTACTAAGTTCCTTATGGTTTAGCTTGCTGTCAACATATGGTGCATTGGTCACTTTGTCATCTTATTTTTATTATTTGTGTTTGCCAGAGGGCTGAAAGGGAGCCGACATTCCACCGACTGATGGGACCGAGGCATCATTCTTTAGATGCAATAAGTAGCTTGAGCACCTATAAAGTAATATTCTCATCTTTATTAGTGAAAAAAGTTTTAGTGCTTTCCAATATTTTTGGAAGTGAAAGGAAAATACATGTTGATTTTGGAATTGGACAGCTTCTATACCTTTGATACTTCTGATCAGTTAACATACGTGTTGTCTTCTTACAGGAAATGGAAGATTCTACAGTTTTCTCGTCATTTAAGGAACGACTTGACCATTTACAGGCAAACCACTATTCTCCTAATGATAGTTGTTCTATTGGAAGTTATTTTCATATCTTTTTGACATATATTTGTGCCTTCAGAAAACTGAAAATCACCGGGTTTGTTTTGGTAAATCTGGTATACATGGTTGGGGCCTCTTTGCACGCAGAAACATTCAAGAGGGAGAAATGGTAATTTATATGTTTTATCAGTACCTATGTCTGTCTCTATTCATTGAAGCATTGTACATTTTTCTGGACTGGACTTCCAACAGCAATTTTTAATACAATTTGGTTCTATCTGACTTCCTTCGAAGTCAGTAAAATCTTGATGATAGGCATATTTTGGCCCCTCTCTTGTTCTTTGTTTGAATAAATGACACATTTTCTTCAGGTCATTGAGTATCGTGGTGAGCAGGTGAGGCGGAGTGTTGTAGATCTGAGGGAGGCACAATACCGTTTAGAAGGCAAAGATTGCTACGTGAGTTTGTTGATTCTCCTTTGGGTGTATGAATGGGCTCCCATGATTCATGCCATTGTTTGCATCATTTACACATTCAGAATATGAACCTGCCAATCTGGCATTGACATTCTACTTATCTCATGAAGAATATATTTTTTACTTATATGCCACGGTTGCCAATGCTTGGACCCATCAAACATTTGAACCATGCCACATGCTTTTAGGCAGGCTTCCATTTGCTTATTGCATTATAGTACTTGTTAAATGTTAAATGCAGTTGTTCAAGATCAGCGAGGAAGTAGTAATTGATGCCACCAATAAAGGGAATATAGCACGCTTGATCAACCATTCGGTAAGCTCTTATATGGAAGATAAAGTTTCATCTACAAATTAGATTTTTTTCAGCTTTTGCAATATGGCTCACTTTCAAAACAGAAAAAAATGGATAAACAACGATAATGCAGTAAGCAGTTGTATACTTTAAACAGGACCAGGGACCTTTGAAGACCAGTGGTCGAAACACCAGGGAGGACCTAGGCGAGCATAGCTCCCTATGGTGGACCCTGGATCAGAACCCCTTGTCTTTACAACCCAGAAAGGAAAAAAAAATTGTATGAATTGTTTTCCTTTTGTTTTTGTTGGGTGTCTGATGGACTTAGCATGATTGATATTTTCCATGCAATTTATTCATTGATGACTTCAACTTCTACATTGGGGATTATTGGTTTATGCTCTTGATGTCTAAACCTATAATATAATGTATGTACTTGTATATACTAATGGCAAGTGCCTTTTCACTGCAGTGCATGCCTAACTGCTACGCAAGGATAATAAGTGATGGTGGTGTGGAGAATGGCATAGTTTTGATTGCTAGAACCAATGTTTCTGCAGGCGATGAGCTTACGTACGATTGGAACCTTATCAATTTCTTCCTTTGCAACTGAATTAGCTTAGTTATTAAAATTACCGGTTCTGAAATATTTTTTGGGATAATAATGAATTTATGCTTTACAGGTATGATTACCTGTTTGATCCGGACGAGCGCGAAGAGTTAAAAGTCCCTTGTTTATGCAGAGCTCCAAACTGTCGGAAATTCATGAATTAGGCTGCATCACATCTCTTATCTTATGTCTCTTTGGGAACATCATTCATATCCATCTTCTAACCCCGGGCAATGCTCTCATTCTTTTATTTTTTGAAAAGAAAAGGGCAAGTTTCTTTTCTGTTTTCGTTTTTGATTTATTTTGTAAGCCATGTAATATTTTAAGCTGCAATAAAATGTAAATACACATTTGCTCTTTTTTTTTTTAATTTTTATTTATTATTTGTTGTATTATGATTTTTTAAGGATAATTAGATTGAATTCATTTTTACCTGATATTCGAAAAATTTTTATTATTGAGAGAGTTTGTTTGAGTGTAATCAGCTTTTGATAAAAGATAGGAATTTCAATCAGTTGTTTATACGTACCATATTATGACTCTTATAAAAATTATTATTATTAAATTAATTTTTAAAGTTAATGTTTATCATTTTATTTATAGTTATCTAAAAATAATAAGTGATTTTTAAATATATTGTAAAAACTTTTGATTAATACTCTTTATATATATAATACATCAAATAGAAAATTGTGCAAATGCGTTTCTATATTCACCCAGCTCTTCAATTTAGGGATTGAAAGAAAACTAGTTTAAATTTATACTAAATATGAAAAATCCATTTCCAAATTAATTCTATCTACAATTAATTTGTAACTGAATTTTAAATTTCAAATTTATTTATGAAAAAAGGGTTATCTTTCTACATTGTAATAGTTTTTAGTTTAGGCAACATCCTTCACCCTATAATCAAAACAAAAATCTTAATCTTTTTTTTTTTTTTAATAGCGAATTCTTTTCCATTTATTCCTACCTTGTGTCGACTATAAATGGACAGGGAGGGCTCAGGGCCATCTGCTTGCCGCTTGGCTACAAGGGAAAAAGGCCCAAGATCCTTAATATAGGCCCAATGATATTGATACTTGGTACTCGGGCCCATCAAATTTTCAAATTCGTTTCATTTTGAAAATATTTTGGAGGAGTTTGTTAAATCATTTTTGAATCTGACATGTTCGCGCGTCTATAAATAGCCCAGAGATTGTAGACTGCAATATTGTGTCAATTGAACTTTGATTCAGCAAAGTTTACAGAAGAAGAAAGACAGAGAAAATGGGAAAGCGATTGAGAAAAGGAAGGTCCATTTGCAGTTGCAAATCTCCTCGTCTAAGCTATCGTGCCAGTCCTCGCTCCTCTTTCAACTGGTTCTCTCTCTCTGCAAATAATAATAATAATAATAATAATGTTCAGCTTCAATTTTAATGAATTCCGATTTCACTTCGAAGTTTATTACCAACTTGCCTATAGTCATTGTCATCTATGTGTTATTTGTCTACATTAGATATCGAATAAGAATCTTGTTAGATTTGGTTCTTCATTATCGATGATTTTTTAGCTCTGTTTGATTCTACGAGTAGCAGTGAGTTTTGAATTTTCAGTAAATTAATAATCGTTTGTTTAAGCAATTTTTCAATTAAATGAATAAAAATTGTCGTTAGATGTTGGATGTTCAGCGTCGATGATTTTGAGTTCTGTTTGATTTTATGAGGTGATGTGAGGTTTGAAACTATTATTCATTTAAGCATTTTTAATTGTCATGAGATTTTGAGGTAAGGTCTGCTTAGTTAAGGATTTGGATTTGGAGCTTGCTGCTGATCCTTGGAAGCACAGAGTCGATCGTGTTTTCTGTGCATTAACGAACTCTGTTTCTGTTGGATGGATTTGCATGACTAAATGCTGTTCACAGTATCGTTAGCCCCTGTTTGGTAACTCAGAAAAGGAAATTCAAAAAAAAGAAATAGGTCTGAGTTTGAATTAAACATCGAGACGGTTTCAAAATGAGTCGACAAGCATTTTTTATTAGAAGTAAAACCGAGCAATTTGATAATGAAACTCTATTCGCTAATCGTTCCGTGTTTTTTTTTTCCTCTTTTCCAAAACAGGTACGAAGAGGATTTATGGACGGAGATAGCGAAGCTCTTGGACGGGAAATCTCTGGTGAAGCTAGCGGCCACCTGCAGATGGTTCCACGGAGTCATCATGCACGACAGCATATGGAGGTTCGTGTGCTTGCGTGATCTTCAGGTTCCAGATCCAGGCCACGTGTCATTCAAGTGGATAAAGCTCTACGCTTCGCTTGTTGGTAATTATAGAAGCTGTTAATTGTTTTGCATTAAATTAGTTACAGATAACTAGATGTTTACCGTTTGATAGAATTTGATTAATACGATGGCTTGTTTCCTCAGATGGCAGTCACTCTTACACCTTTCATGAGAAGGATAAGCATCTAGGTGAACTTCTCTTTATTGTGGTGAATCTTTTTGTCGTCATTGCATGCCATTTCTCAAACTATTCTCACGGATAATTGAATTGTCTCTCCCAGCTAAAAAGATAAGGGGTATGATAGGCTTTTATTTTTTTGCCACAATCAGATTGGATGCGAATTGGTGCATTTTGCCTCGACTCAAAAGTAGCACTCCTGACTCAGAGACTCAACTTGCCATTGCAAATCAGACAAGAAGATACTATAGAGAAGATGCTGAAATCCTGCGGGGCGTCTATGTTACGTAACATGAAAATTGGAATTTGGATAGCAGGTACCCTGAATTTTTTATTTCCGAATGCATTTCTTCGGAAAGATCTAAGGAATTGCATCAGACAACTCTGACTATTTTGGTAATACAATATTGTCCATGTTTTCAGATCTGCAGCTTGTTCGATGCCCTGTTTGTGAACTTGAAAAATGTGATGGTGAGCAATATATTGCGTACTTAAAAGTGATTTGGTAGATAGTGCGCGTTTATTTGATATGGGCTTTTCAGTCTGTAGGCGTACTGAATTAAAATAAGACCTGTCAGATGGAGTCTGCAAGTTCCTGCATCTTACTCAAGTTCTCTAGCACTATAGGTTCAACTTTTCAAATTTCTGCACTGGTTCATCCGCTATGTTTTCATTCTTGCATATCTGCATTACTTCTCATACGAAGTTTCTACTTAGCAATGGCCAGTAAATACGGTTCCCCCAGCATAATTTGGTAGTTGTATCCAACTGTAAATTTATCAAACTTTAAAATCGAGAACAGAAAGGTAGGAGGTAATTGTTATGTCCCACATAATTTTATCTGGTGAGTCGATGTATTCCAGTATCATTTGATCTGCATAAGACCAAGTTCATTAAGAAACCTGTTGAACTATTTGCATAGTACTTATTTTTGCACTGGAGAGTGCTAAGCACATAGCTGCCAATTTATGTTTGTTTTTGCGTTTTTGTATAGAAAGAGGATACTTAAGCCGCCACAACATTTGCTTGCCTGTACAGGAACAATGCAGACATTAGATGCGAGACATATCGAACTATTTCAGTACAAGGGTTTTCAAGATGGGAGTTGGAAGTACGAGTTGATTGGAACACATAAAATTGAAAAATGTACAAATGCAGCATCGGGAGCCATTTTTGACCTCAATCATCTAAACGACCGTGGAACAGCTGGTAAATACTTGTCATTGATACTCCATTTCTAATCTGAGTCATTGTCCCCGGCATCTATTGGGAAACTTTTACTACGATCAGAAAAACATTGAATATAAGCTCTATGGTGTTAAGGAGGCACAAATTTACTAAGTTGTTTACATGAGTATGGTAGCATTGCATAGCAAATGTTGAAGTGGAAACTTATTGATTATTAATGAGATGCTTTATATTTTATTACCTTCAAAAAATCCACCAAGAGGACCTCAGAGTCTGAGATCCATGCTAAACTTAGGCCAGATAATGGAATTTTACAATCCCATCAATGTTTTTTACGAGGGCCAAAGTTTCAATTCTGCAATATCTTTTGGGCTTTCTTATTCATTAGTACTTTTGTAATTAATTGAAAAAATCTGTCTGATAAGTTTCTTTGATTAAGTTTAAGAGAGCGATATAAACCAAAACATTTCTGATGCTTGATTTTGTTTCAAGTTTTTTCCTTCTTTGTTTGAAGTGTGTACGTATGATATATGGTCTAATAACCAAATACTTTGCAGGTGTCTTCAATCTCAAGTCGTGGACAGCAGAACCCAATGATTTTCAACCAAAGGCTATGATTACTTTCCATTCAGTTGCGATCAACACCAATTTACAAGTGAATGAAGGTGAAACATCCTAATTTGCATAAGAATCGATCACTTGGACTGCTGCCTATCATTGAACGTTGTTACCAATTGCAGCTACATTAGTTTTGCAGTTGCCTCAGTTTGTAGGTGATTTTAAATTCATTTGCAACTGAATATATTCCTTTTTTCTTTTTCTCTTTTTATTCTTTGTTGGTGAACAGGACTTCTTTCAAAGTACTTCGTGATGAGAGCAGGACCTGATGGAGAAGTTGTTTCAATTAGAATCTCCCAGCAACTCCTGTAATTCAAGCTAAAATCTTCCTTCTTGTAGCCAGATTTTGTTTACTCTCTGAAAAGACAAATAGGTTTCTTTACAGTATTGTAATTCGAAAAGTATCCTTCCCCGAGAAAATTGATTTGATCTACATAATAAGCTTCTCGCTTTTATCAATCCTGTTATAGTGAGGAAAATTAGCACCTGCATGTCACCTGTATGTATACTGTGCATATCATTTGCAGTCTTACAATGCAAAATTTCATAGTGAAATTTACAGACTGAGATCTTATTTCAATTTGTTAAACATAATTACAGTTATTATATTCAGAATTGCTATCGCTTTTAATTCCAATTAGTAACATTCCCGTTCTGTACTGCAGCTCTTCCATAGTTGCAGACTTGAAGCCTAGTCTGTTTTTCTTAGCCTTTACATAGAAACCTCTCCATCCTTTTGCAAAATAGTTCACTGTTTAATTTGTTCAGCTGTTTCTACATACATGGCTGACTTTAAGCTAAACCTGAAAAAACTTTTACTTGCAAGCCAGAGTATAAGTTGACTTTAGAAATGTTCAATATTTGGTGATGAAATCTCAGCATAAAAAAAATAATTTGGGCCTTTGTTCCCATCGTTGACCAAACATTAAAAAAGTTTTAAACATCATCTTATCATTTATTATAAGAAAGTCTATCCTTTCTGCAGTCACTCCTTTCAACATTATGGGCAGCTTGCATATCTTCGTTCTTTTCTTTCTCCATTCTGTTATTCATACATTAGGAAATTGCTCAATCTACAAGTGCAGCAGCGATAGCATCCCTGTTCGATTCCCATTCCGACTCGAAGGGCAGCAACCACAATACTGCGGTTATCCTGGTTTCAACCTAAGTTGCAATAACCAGAGTGAAACAGTTCTAAAACTTCCATATTCTGGCGATTTTTTTGTGCGCAGTATTAATTATCTCACACAACAGATACAACTTTATGACTCGGATGATTGTCTTCCTAAGCGGCTCCTGAGCTTCAATCTGTCAGGTTCTCCTTTTGTTGCGGCTGCTTATCTGAACTACACCTTTCTAAGCTGTCCAACTCAGCTCATAGAGTCTCTCTTCACTACCATCGATTGCCTTAGCAATTCCACAACCTCAGTTTTAGCAACATCTTCCAAGAGCATTTCAAATTCACTGTCTATGTCCAAATCATGTCGGATTATCGTTACATTGCCACTTCCTGTTTCATGGCCTGTTCAATACAATGAAGGGTTCTCAAGTGGGCTTAAGGAAGATCTTCGGTTAACATGGTATTCTCCTAATTGTGAAGAATGTGAAGAACGAGGTGGAATTTGTGGATTCAAGACAAACTCGAGTCAAGAAATTGGTTGCTTCAATTACTCAGGTAATATTTTCATATCTGCTCCCCCATCAAAACACAGAGCACATTCAAAATCTAAAAGGCGAAGCTGTCTGATTGGGTCAAGGTATTCCATGGAGAGCCAATAGATTTTTTTTTTTTTTTTTTTTTGGAGAAATGGAGAGACAATAGTTTTGCACAGCCTTTTAGTTTAGTATTGGCCAGTAATATAAATAATTATATGATTCAGGACATGGAAGCTTGTTTGAAGGGTCGGTGTCGTTGAATTAACTAGATAATACGTGCATATTAAGCTAGTGGAATTAGATAATTAAATGTTTAGCTACACTGTCAACTACCAAGAGAATGAATACTCCATTCAACAAGAAATTTAAGGCCAAAGGTCAAATTCTAAACTTTCTTATCTTATTAGCTAATCATTTTATTCACATTAAGTTTTTATTTGTTTAATCCAAAGTTTGTCTGACTTTTCATGGTGGAAATAAAAAATAGAAGAGCCTAAGTAATACAACATAACATGTAAGTAAGCAATCGCAAAATTAGCCTAATGCATTCTTTAATTTTGGAAATACAATAGAGTTTTCTTTCTAATATTCAAAAATATGTAAATACATACATATATAGATCAAACCTTTTGACGGCTACAAATTTCAGGTCGATCGAGCAGTCCCCTTCAAATTTTAAGAGTGCTGTGCTTGGCCATTGCTATACCCTGTATGATACTTGCTGCTGGGATTGCCTCTTTCGCATTCTTCATTGACAGGAGACCTCGTCGCTCTACGGCTACAACTAATCAGAACTCTGCTGCCACTGCAACAATATCACCACAACCAGAAACTAACATATCTGGAGTGGGTTTGGACGAAGCCACCATTGAATCCTATGAAAAGGTAGTGATAGGAGAAAGTATGCGACTGCCTGCAGGGCACAGTGACAGCACCTGTGCCATCTGCTTATCAGAGTATCGCAGCAAGGAGACAATCAGATGTATACCAGAATGCAAGCATTGCTTCCATGTAGATTGCATCGACGAGTGGCTAAAGATGAATGGTTCCTGCCCAGTTTGCAGAAACATGCCATCTCCTTTCCATGTCGAATCACTAAGTGTTTGATACAAAACTATTTTCTCTCCCCTTTTTGGTTGATTACTGTGTAAATACTTAACAGTCTATATTTTTTTTTTTTTCACGAGTATCATTATTTTCCCTCTATACTTAACCTCAGGTGCTTAACAGTCCATGTTGGGCGTTATTCATATTTTATATTAATTAATAAAAGTAAAAAAGTGTAGTAACTTAATAGTTTAATACACACTTTGTGCAGGGAAAAATAAAGAATAAAAAGGAAAAGAGGAGAAACAAAAAATTCAAGATTATCATTCTGCACGGATTAAACAAACTGTCGTGACTTTAAAAATACTTTTTGCACCATTATGCCGTATAAGTTCAATTCTGAGTAAAAACACACCGTTTCACTTCTTAATGAATCAATAACAAATTAATACCACAAATCTTTACAAAACTGAATAGCATCGTTCATTTCTCATTAAAGAATTCCCCATCTAAGGAAACCCATTGCCAGGACCACCTCTCCCACTTACCAATCAATAAAATGAATCATTCCTGCAAGTATTTTCCAGTGACAAAAATCTGGAAACTTATGATATTAATTATAAAATATGCAGCATAGGTGTACAATATTACAAATTAGCATTAATTTTTGAAAGTAGAAAATATGAAAAGTCAACAAAGTTATGACATCATGGAAAATTGCGTTATACATTTTAAGGAATAAGTTCCTCAACAACAAACTGTCAGATAAACATACTATACGAATTTATTTCTTAGCAAGCAGCTTTTTTGGCACCTTATCCA
This sequence comes from Jatropha curcas, assembly GCF_041381405.1. Classification (NCBI taxonomy): domain Eukaryota; kingdom Viridiplantae; phylum Streptophyta; class Magnoliopsida; order Malpighiales; family Euphorbiaceae; genus Jatropha; species Jatropha curcas. The sequence continues at coordinate 28,248,958 of NC_143155.1, forward strand.
AAGGAGTAGTTTTTAGTAGGAAAAGCCGGGCAGCACGCTCTTGTAGAGTTCCACCACATTTAAGCCCGCGAGCTTGTAGTTCATTCTTCAACCTTTCCATGCCAAGAACCTATTCCAGAAATAGGGTACAAAAAAGAGGAGAGAATTTCAACAAGCAATTATCAAAGCTGGTTTATAAGGAAAACATGTATAAATACAGACACATCAGAAATGCATGCTTTCTTTCTTTCCTTATGGGGTTTTCTCTCAACATTTCATTCATTTTGTGTGTGTGTGGTCAAGGGGTTGAGATGTGGTTAACAAAGGTTGGGAGTTGGTTAGGTTAAACTGAAAAATGTTATTTTGAAATACTGTAGCAGACAAGCAAACAGAAGCGCACTCATTTTCCAAGAAGATGAAACCAAAGGAACCATTGAAACAAACTAAATCACATTAATCGCATTACAAATAAGACCAATCAATTAAAAATCAGTAATCATAAATCTCTGGAACAGTCTCATTAATCATCTAAGAAACAATAACTCTACCACCCAGTTTTAATTTAAGCATTTCAACTTTCCCAGCATCTGCACCAGTAAAACCATGCAACATAGAAGAGAACAACAAAGAAATCCAGAATCCAAAGAGATAACAAACAGTTTTCATCACATCAACCTAACATTTCAACTTTCCCAGCATCTGCACCAGTAAAACCATGCAACATAGAAGAGAACAACAAAGAAATCCAGAATCCAAAGAGATAACAAACAGTTTTCATCACATCAATCTTAACATTTAAAGAATTACATCAATCAACCTAAACTGATTTAAAACTTTGAAAGCAACCTATGCAGCAATACTTGCACCAATGTCTACTCATTTAATAAAGTCAGGTTCCTATACAACGACATTAACTGCATGAATCCTCATTTCTTGTTCAATCATATGGGTACCACATCTTTCTAATCACATAAACACATAGTTATAAGACTTCTCATTGTCATTTTTACTCTTCTTACAAATTCAATCCAACACTTTTTATTTTGTGAAAGGAACCATTTTTCCTAAACAGAAATTCACAGTAAGTGAATAAAGCAGATTAGACTGATCTGTCCTTTTTCAAACATCCTCGAATAAAGAAACTCTTAAGTTGTACAAATTTTATGTAAAGCATTAGTATCAGTTTATGTGCTTTCAAGTATTGTATGACAAATGGTATAAAATGTTGATTCACACATCTATAGGGTATAAACTACTTGTATGTTATATGAAACTCCTAGAAATGCTCAGCAATTCATAAGTCATATCAACCACAAACAAGAAAAAATGCATTGTTCATCAAAACTGAACGCTTTATTCAATTAACAAAACAGTTTAGCATCACACCTACATACGATCAAAACCTAAAGTAAATTGCAGAGATAAGTAGTAAATTGGTAATATATAATAAAGCATGAGAAACTAGACTTTGCATACCTCCATGTCAGCTGCTGAACTAAAATCATCAAAATTTAGTGGCTTCTCCGGATCAGTATCATTTGCAACTGCCGTAGCTGTTTCTCCATCACCTTCAGATTTGAAGTCAGTAACAACCTTAGCAGCAACTGGCCCACTTTCAATATCCTTCCCACTTGCTGGACTTGAAACGTGTAGAGGTTGAGAATCGGGTCTGACATTCTCCTGTTCATCAACCTTGACCGAGTCAATTCCAGAAAGCTTTGCAGTCTCTAAGCAAGTTGCACCAGCACTCTGTGGTATAATTTCCTCGTGAATCTCTAATTCAATCACTCCACGCTCCTCACTAGGTACAATTTTTCCAGGAGGACTAAATTTCAAATTGTGTTCTACAGCAGCATCCTTTTCTCCCTCAGAACCACTCTCACATGAGGCGCCACCAGAGCATTCACCATCTTGTTTCCCACCATTAACTGAATCTGAACTGCCTTCAGCTTCCTTATTCAAATCAGAATGATTCCCATTATTAAGAACAACAGACTTCTCATTTTCCTCATCATCGCTGCTATCCTCATCCATATCTTCACTGTCACTATCACCCAATGTTCTCTTTCCCATCCTAACAAAATCAAATCATAATTAGAAAACCAATCCCAACCAACAGAGAAGAGAGAAGGAAAGGGAGAGAGGAAGATAAAGGTATAGAAGATCAAGTATATAAAAGCTCAAGTCTCAAAATGCATCGCTGAGGAAGAGCATTTTCATTTAAAGCGCAGAAATTAAACAAATCATGCAGGCACTTTGAATCACGTACTACTGAAAGCAGATGTCATTCAGGAAGATAATTAAGCAAAAATAATCAAATGTTGTATCATGGAAAACTAACAGTTAGTAGCAAACAAAATAAAAAATTTTAAGAAATCCAAAATATCTGTAAATTAAGAGATTGTAAACATCCAAATGCCACACGCCCTTCCTAAATTTTCAAACATAAAAAAAAAAAACAAAATCACAATTTTTCATTAACCTTATTTACAAAGGCCGAAGTCAATCATAAAGGCTAACCAAATATATTAAATCCTAGACATTCAATAAACATAAGCAAAAAGATAAGATACTTACCAAATCTTCAACCTTTTGGTCTCCAATCCCTCTTGTGTTACTTTCTCCTTCCTCTTCCCCTTCCCATACCCACAAGCCTCTCTCACAGCCTCCTCGACCTCTGCAGCACATTTTGCAGATTCCTTCCTATACTTCTCCACATACTTCTCTGCCTCTCCATCCCCAACCCCCTTCTTCCCTTTCTTCGCCTTCTTTTTAATAAATTCCTCCGCAATCTTCTCCAATCTCCTTCCTTCCTCCTCAGCTTTCCACTCCTCCAACCTCTTCTCGGCGTTAACGTGGCGCAACCTCCGCCCACTCATGTCACGACACGCGTCAAAGTTGTTCGTCTTCTTTTGACCGGCTTTGGTGGCGGCTCCTCGGAGTAGCGAGCCGAACCCGCCCTTGCCTCCAAGGAGGCGGAGCAAGAGGTGGACAGTGCATTCAGGACTGGTGATTACGGACCGGTCACTAAGCTGCGTCCCGCAGCAGATGAGGCGCTGAGAATGAGTAGGGATTCTGGTGATCTCGAATACTCGTCGCTTGATGGCGCAGCCATCAACTTGGGGGGCAGCGAATCTAAGGGTTGCTGTTTTCCCATCTAGAAGCTTGACGAATATCTGCAAGAGCTTATTGCTATCATCCATTGTCATCCTTGCCCTCTCTGTGGAATCTGAATCAAAGAAATCGTAGATCGTAGATAAAAGAGAGAGGAGCAGATGATGAATTCGTGATTAAATAGGAGCTCTAGAGTGGGTCCGTCTTAACCGACCATACACTATTGGGCCGGATTTGGGCTTCACCTTTAAACGTTTTCAATATAAAAGTGAATTTATTTTTTTATATTTTTATTTATTATTCTAATGGCTGAAGACAATGGTTTACACAAAATCCTTTGATGGAAGGTACATCTGCCTGAAATTTAACTCTAAAATTTAGTAATAATTATTATTGTTCTTGAACCCTGAAATTTAAGCCTAATAAATTATTTCATGTTTATATTAAATGTCTTTTATAAAAATTAATAATATGTAATATTTAATTATTTATTATTTCATATTTCATATTTAATATAATGTTACTTTTTATTTTTTTATATTTGCTATTAAATATAATTTAGTCTTTCATCAATGGAAAATAATTTTACGGAAAAACTCTATCATAAACTAAATAGTATTACGATATGTATTGAATAAGAGATGTAAAGTTATAATTAATCAACTATCATCAAACGGAAAAAAAAAAAAAAAATTATTTACCTAATTTTAAATTTCCGCGTTGACTCGTTGTTGTAATACGACTCACAAATCATAATAGTAGGATCCGGCAAGGGCAGAAACCGGATCCGGACTCTTCACATATTACGCAAAATCGCTCGAGGAAGGGAATTTTCAGAAGCTAACAAAAGCCCAAAACTGTTGTGATCTTCTCTCTGAGCTCAGCAAAGAAGCAACAAAGAAGAGAATATATGCTGTTCGTTGTTTCGCCTTGTTGCCATTTCCCTTACATATAGAATGAAACGATAGCTAGGAAGAAGGAAGATATGATGGGAGATAAAGGTCGGACCTTGCCGGTAGATCCGAATCTTCCTCGATGGGTGTGCCAGAACTGTCGCCACTCCCTTTGCATCACCGGCGTCGATTCCTACGCCGACAAGTTTTTAAACGATTCCTCTTCTCGCTCTGGTTAGGCTTTCTTTTCTGTTCTCTCTTTTTAATTTTTCTCGTGCAGTATTGATTAAGGCCATTACAAATTCCTGTATAATCTTTTGTTGTTGATATCTTATGAAATTTGTCTCTTGGTTCTTTAATTTACGCAAAACATGTGTTTCAATTAGTTCTGGCAGCTTTACATATCATTAATTATGAAATGATTGATTGATTTATAGTGAATACGGCAATTTTAGCTGCAATAGGTAATGTTGTGTCTGCTTGCTAAATGAGGTTCAATATCCAGATTGTTACATAATCTTGCAAATATATGTTTTAAAAGGTAAGTTGTTCTTTTTGTTGCAAGTTTGTGTCGCCAAGCTTCGCAAATTGTGAAACTTTAACGAGATGTTTTCAGTTAGTAACAAGTTGATTTGGATGCTTCAGAATTGTAAGCTCTTAGTTTGGGATTAAGCTTAAGAACATTGAATTGATGAGATATAAGAAAGGCAGGTGCAGATGTAAATGATGCAGTGGGAAGTAGTAAGAAAGGACTTCTGTGGAACTAGATATTTTTAAAGATCTAGCCCCAAATCATGTGGGATGGGATTAAGGTTTAGTGGACTTGTGAGTCGGACTTCAAGCTCTTCTTCTTGGGGATCAATTCAATTTTTTTTTTTTTCAAGTTTATAATATGTGATATTTGCTTCTAGATCATTTAAGAGGGACATTTTAAGCTCATAAAGTCCATTTGAGATTAGGATTTGAGCCTGGTAAATTTTACAGTTGGCTTAAGACATGATTCAGTTTATGAGAATTAGATGGTTTCTTTGACTACCATTGTCTGGATGTTATACTTGCAGCAATGCATGGCTTTTCAATGCATGGAGCCAACAGTGTGTTAGGCTCAACACGTATGGACAATTCGTTTGTTGTTTTGCCAAAACAAAGACCACAACTGCAGGGAATCCCTCCACGTCCTCATGGTGGAGCTGCTCAGCCTGATCCAGGCCAGCCTGGAAAGGCAATGGAAGAATCTTTTGTAGTGGTGTATAAGTCTGAGCCTACATCTGATGGGGGTGCAACACAATTACCATCAATAGATGGAGGATCTAATGTCCAGTTGCAGCCCAACAATGCAGGGTTTCATTCTACCATAACTGTCCTGAAACGTGCATTTGAGATTGCTACAACCCAGACACAGGTATAAAAGATATCAAAGTATTTTATTGGTTTTATCATACTTTTAGTTGTCAAATGCTTGGTTTGACTATGTTTTAATAGGTATTAAGATTATGATCCCTGGGTTTTTTATTTTGTATTTTTTAGGTTGAACAACCTTTATGCCTTGAGTGCATGAGAGTGTTATCTGATAAACTCGATAAGGAGGTTGAAGACGTGAACAGAGACATAGAAGCATATGAAGCCTGTCTTCAGCGCTTGGAGGGGGAGGCACGAGATGTTCTTAGTGAGGCTGATTTTCTTAAGGAGAAACTAAAGGTGCATGCTTATTAATGGAGCTTGACACATTCCTTTTTAAACATTTCAGAAAGGTTTAGAAAATTTCATCTTGAATCAAGCCACCTTTACTGGAAATATTTTGGTTTATAGCCACTCCTTATTTTCAGAGGAATAGAAAATTGTGTTGGTCTTTCCTTTTGCTGGGCTGCAGTCAATGGAAATATTTTTGAATTTGAAGTTTCATCGTCTAGGATCTACGTGAAAAGGATGAATGGTGATAGAAGAATCTGCATCACAAACACCTTAGAAATCCACATTCTGTGCGTCCTAAATAAAGGAAATTTGAATGAATAAACCAAGATGCGAAATCAGTCACTCATTTTTGTGTTGATATGAATTATAAATTGTGTAACAAAGCTAGATAATGAACAAACCAATGAAACTATCCGGTTCTATCTTACAACTATTATGCAATTCTGGGGTGGTACATATATCTATTGAATCATTAAACCTCATATTGTGCATCACAATATTTTCCATCTGTTGTCAAAATTTTGATATGCTCATTTCCGTTACAATTTAAGATTGAAGAAGAAGAAAGAAAACTTGAAGCATCAATTGAGGAAATCGAGAAACAAAATGCAGAAGTAAATGCTGAACTGAAGGAACTGGAGTTAAAATCTGTCCGCTTTAAAGAATTAGAGGAGCGGTAAGTTTCCTCTTCAAGCTAAATTGGGCATGTTTTTGTATGCATATTAGTGAGGGGATTGTTCTTTTCTTAAGTGGTCATTTGAGAGATTCACAATTCAGCTAGTAGAATATGCACTACATTTTACAACCTTCAGGTCCTCTGTTGGTAGTTCATGTTGTTTTGAACTCAATATGTGACAGGTACTGGCAGGAGTTCAATAATTTTCAGTTTCAATTGATTTCACATCAGGTGAGTTGTTGGTAATCTATTTCTGCAATTTTTTTATTCTTCCATGAACCAAGTAACTTGAAGTGCTTAATTGTTCTTAATCTTCTTTTTTTTTAATTTGTAAGCTTTGATATAATTGGTTTTAGGCATTCCTTGGGAATGTGAAATGTCATCTAATAAATAAATCCATTGGTAATTAAAGTATTATTGATTGCCATCATCGTGCTGCTGCTAGTTAACTGTGATATCTCCAGTACATTAACATCGGCGGCAATGAAAGGCATTTTCTTTACAATGAAATGTTTAATTTGATCCTTGCAACACCATAACTCAAAGTATAAACCAATTTAGGCATGGTTTTAATTATGCAGATTTTTTGAGGAATAAATAACTTCATTGTTGAATATCACTTTTATATCATCTGTTTAGTGACAATTTTAAAGCAATTTATGGGAATTGGTCCTTCTCTTTGAGTTATATGTTTATGCATTTACTCTTCTTTTACTGAATTGCCATCACAATTGAAAAAAACATCCTGGTCAACAGGAAGAGAGAGATGCGATTCTAGCAAAGATTGAAGTTTCACAAGCGCATTTGGAGTTGTTGAAGAAAACTAATGTGTTGAATGATGCCTTCCCCATCCACCATGATGGAGAATTTGGAACGATAAACAATTTCCGGCTTGGAAGGCTTCCCAAAATTCCAGTAAAGAAACAAGCTTATAACTTTATTTTTTTCTGTGCTTCTAAAAATTTTATATGGTTGGTAATAGTGACTCTACTCGTTCTGCATCTTTCTCAAAGAAGGAAGGCTTGAAATTTGTCACAGAAAATACACCATATGTATCACCAACAAGATATTCCAAGCCACAAGCTAAAGGAAATTCCTCTCTTTCCTAGATCTTCTCCATCCTTTGTCTCTATCTGTTCTTCTCAGATGTTTATATACATATGATAAAAGAGGGTAGAGGTGACTAGTTAGGGATGAATATATGTCTGATTTATCACTGAGACCAGACCGAAAAAACCTTAAGTCTGGCTATTCTGGCACATAGGCCAGGTACACATTCATAGATACTGCCTGGGGAACCAGATATAAGTCATCATGTGCAAAGATATTGCTGCGCATGTATGTTATCAGATGGATTTGATTAACCAGAAAAGAATGAAGTTGATGTCAGTGATTATTTTTGGCTGGTTGTGCTGTTATCAAGATGTTTTAGAATGTTTTTCTATATATTTCTTATGCAATGACACCCTTAACTTGTTCTTTTAGCCTCTTGACTTCAACTACTATATAGTAAAGACCGGATAGTGACCGGAATAATAGGCTTCCATTGCAGTCTTATTATTCTTGCCTGCAATATCTTGTGTGTTCTTTCAATAAAGTCGAATATGATTATTTGATTGTTATTGTTATGCTTATGAGATTGTGGAAAAATTCAGGTTGAATGGGATGAGATAAATGCTGCCTGGGGCCAAGCTTGTCTTCTCCTCCACACTATGTGTCAATATTTCAAGCCAAAATTTCAGTATCCTTTTCTTGCAGGGCATATATATGTATAATCTGTTTAACAGAAGCAGTTTGTAACTAGCCTTTAGATTTGTTAATTTGATCCATGATATCAAGCATAAACGTGTAACTAGCTTAGGTGTGATAAGCTTCTTGTATGAGAAAAAATAAGCCCTTTGGTTCTTAAAACAAAGGCGATGTTTATATCTCCGAGTCAATATCATTATTTGAAATTCATCAACAACTTATCTGATGATGTGCCCTTAATTTGTTAACCTCTTCAAGATACCGAATAAAAATGGTTCCTATGGGGAGCTACCCACGAATTATGGACACCAACAATGGTGTTTATGAGCTGTAAGTATCAATTACCCCCTTGATAGTAAGTTGGATCTCTCTGATCTCGTTGACTGAATTTTAACACAAACCTATGGTTAATATTAGGAGTATGTGATGTACAGAGTGGGTATTGTATTTGACTGGCTGCATTTGATTATTGATCTTGTTTTCCCTTATTATAGTCAGAAAAGTTAGAGCTGAAGCCCAGATCACAATTTTGCCATCTGGTTTACATCTCAGTGTTTATCCATTAAACTGCCTAATGGACTTATATTTGTTAACATATGTATTTTTTACAGGTTTGGTCCAGTGAACTTATTTTGGAGTACTCGCTATGACAAAGCAATGACATTGTTCTTGACATGCCTCAAGGATTTTGCGGAGTTTGCGTATTTGAAGGATCAAGAAAATAACATTCCACCTGAGAAACGTTTTAAACTTCCATACAAGTAAGTGTTCTTGCAACTAAGGAATATCACTGGAGTAGTTTGATGCTAGTTATAGCCTGCATATACCATTGTATAAATTTCAACTTGTGTTATTATGCCTGCCAGATGAGAAAACATGTTTGTATTCATGTGGTTTTCTGATTTAAAATCTTGTTAATAATGGGTAATGTTAGCAGAAAGTGTTTGTTGAACTCTTTGACATGTTATAATTGCATTTGATGCTTTGGAATGTGTGGCTGGTACCTTAAACTTTATAAGTATATGTTAGAATTTGATTCAATTTCAGCTGTATTTGATGAATCTTTGTACAAGAAGCATTCCTGACGAAGGTATAATAATATTTCTTGAATAAATGAGGAAAGAAACATCTCATATCACATATGCTTAGTTTAGGAATTTATTAATCTCCAACAATAGTTTATCAAGTAGATTGTTTCAGTGTAATATTAGCTAACAGCATACTGTTTCAGGATCGAGAATGACAAAGTGGAAAACCACTCTATTACCCAGAGTTTCAATAAGCAGGAGAATTGGACCAAAGCTCTCAAGTACACACTCTGCAATTTGAAATGGGCTCTCTATTGGTTTATTGGAAATACAAACTTCCAACCTCTTAACACAATGGTTTCTTCTCGCGTTGAAGTTCCTTCAGTAAGTTCTTTGTACACAAAGTATGGTGCTGATTCGAAGTCTCCTCGACACATACCCAAACCGTGAAAACCATGGTAGATAATTGCAGTTTATTATGCAACTATAGCAACTTGTGAATAGTAATAGGTTCAGTCAGGTCATCCAAACCACATCTTTATTTGTAATATTGTACAGTAGCACTTATCTATCTGGAAAAATATTATTCATGAAAATCGGATATTGTTTTCTTTGGTTCTCAAGTGCAATGCAAATTGGTCAACCTATGCATACAAGGTTATAAGGGGATATATCTCTTCATTATTATTACTTAAATGTAAAAGAGCCTCATGTCATGCGACCCTTCTTCACAATTTTATCCACAGAGATTACAGATATGCACGATCTCCAATTGATGCCCTATTTACATTTCACCTTGCATTCAAAATCCAGCAATGAGAAGTAGGAAATTTTGCATTCGGATAAATAAAATTTTAAATTTATCTTCTTCATTTTCTGACTGAGTAGGAGATACGTGTGGTCAAATAACAATCCGATGTACTGATCACTTGAATGCATGATCAAGGTTACTTGCTCTAGTGAGGCATGGAAGCAGGGAGCACTCACAACATGCATGTCACAGGGCCCTTATGATAAAAACCAAACCGAAATTCTATAAATTCCCTAACTCAGCGTGCTTTTCATCAACAACTTGCATTTGAAGAACATACCACAAAAGTATTTCTTAGCTATGTCAGGAGCAGGAGCAAAGACTCGCATAATTGGGTTGTTAATGGTAGTGATACTAGTTGCAAAACCAGGTGTAGCTCTATGTGAAATGTCTTGCCCTCCAGTGGTGCATGAGGTAGCTCCATGCCTGGATTACATTACCGACAAAGCAGATCAACCATCAGCTGAATGTTGTAATGGAATGAAAACACTTGATGGGCAAGCCAAAACAAAACCTGAAAGGCAAGCTGCGTGCAACTGCATCAAGGATGTATTGAAAAATTTTCAATATGATTCCAATCGCCTTGTTCAACTTCCAAGCAAATGTGGCTTATCCTTCACTATTCCTCCTGATTTGGACTGCTCCAAGTATTTCACTTTCTCTCTCTCTTTTTTGCGTGTGTGTAGATATATGTGTATATAATTGTGTTATCAGATAGTAATATGATCAACTTCTTAATGCAGGATCTCGGCATAAGGTTGTGTTGCAGCAAGAGTTCTTTCGGAGTACCTAGAAGAAATCAATACATAATAAACTGCACAATAAATCAATAAAACTTCAGCTTTATTTGTTCTTATATACAAGAACAAGAATTTCAAATTTATACTGTAGTAATCTCCTTATCCTTGTCTGTTTCAGCAACAGAATGCAAAAGAGTTAATTAAAAAGGAATATCTAGTATTTGCTATTGCATGCCAAACTTCTCAAGTACTCCTTACAGAACTGGATCCTACAGACTGGCTTCTATTTTAAAATACTACTTTCGCTTCTTCATGCAGAAAAAGAAAAGGCAGAACACCACATTAGCAAAAACACAAGTCTTCAAACTTTAAATTAGCAACTTGACAACCTGGCCTTAGTAAATTTTAACAGTATCAGCTCAGCCCAAAACAGAGCAAAATATGAAAGAACTAAGACTTGTTCTGAATTAATTAAAAATTTACAATCGAGTGTATTATCTTGACGTGTACCACCGTGATGCTGATTTAGGCAAAAATGGAACCCATTTTGGCCTAATCAGCATTCCACATGGATTAGGCTCCCTTGCATCAGAAAATTTTTTTATTTATAAGAATAAAAAATCAATTTTTAATATTTGTTTACTTGTGATTTTATCCCCAAATCCCTACCCTCATCTGCATCAATAGGGCCATGGTTCCTTTTCCTCTTCTTTATCTTCTCTCTGCCATGAGCATCAACAAAATTCTTTGGTTTCTCTTCCAAATTAACAGCAGCAACAGCAAAATTGTTATCAACAGCATGAGCATCAACTGTAAAATTGTTTGAATGATCAAATCAACGAAGTGTATCTAGTTGCACTGCATTATACTCGTCTTTTGATACAAATTTTACAGTTGCTTCTGTTCATCTTGGAAAGAAACCAGAGAGTTCTGCCAATGCGGATGGCAGGGAGAAGACAGAGGAGAAAATGAAAAAAGGTCCAATTGAGGCAAACGAAGGTAAGAAACTAGGGTTTTGGGATGAAAGCACAAGTAACGAATATTAAAAATTGATTTATTTTTTCTTATAAATAAAAAGCTTTTTTATTTTTTTTCAAAGGTAAATATCAAACTTTTATTAACACAAATCATCAACATTAGGAAGGTCTCCTTCAAATTAGATATCAAATATACTTGAGTTGCTGATGAACGAACGAGTCTATTCTTTTTATCTTTTTGCAAAAGCAAGAGAAGAATTATAAAATTCTTTGAAAAAAAAAACCTTACAATCAAAAACCACTGAACCAAAATAAAATGTTTCAGATTCAACTGGGTTCATGGCTTTTATAAAGCAAAAAAAAAGAGGGTCAAATTCAAAAATAACAAGTGGAATTTCCGATAATCTGTATCAGCTAAAGATATTTAATTGTAAAAGTTTTTTAATAAAATTTAAAAAAATTAAAAAAAAAATTCAAACAGTTTTTTAATAAAATTTAAAAAAAAATTCAAACGCTAAATTATTAAATATTCTAATTTAACCATCCTGTAATATATTTTCCGTCTCAAAATATAAATGTCATAGAGCGATTATTTTGTCTAAAAATATAAATCATTTTTGATATTAAAAAAAAGACATCATTTTAAATATTTTAAGAAATATTAGTTAAATTATTTTTTAATTTTATTATAATTTATAAAAATTAATTATTTTTTAATCTCCCTGCAAAAATCTAAAATTATTTTAAGAGAGAGTAATTTCGGCCTATTTTCCGAGAACTTTATTATTATTAATTATTATAATAATTAGCAAAAAAAATAATTAAATAAATAAACAGTGGTTGCTGGGTCCGGTATTTTAACTGCGGTCACCCTCCACAAGAAGTAGTAATTTTTAAGGTTACTTGCTTCAGTGAATCATGGTAGCACTAACAATATGCAAGTCACAAACCCCCTGTGACAAAACCGAACAACACATGCTCAGCTTATATAAATTCCCTAACCCCCCACATGCTTTTCATCTACAACTTCCAATCTGAAGAATAAATCATACACAAGCATTTCGTAGCTATGGCTCGTATAGCTGCTGGGTTGGTAATCCTATTCCTAGTGATACTAGTTGCGAAACCAGGTGTAGCTCTTGAGATATCATGCGCTTCAGTTGTGAGTGAGGTAGCTCCATGCCTGGATTACATTACTGACAAGACAGACCAACCATCAAGAAATTGTTGTAATGCAATGAAAGAACTTGATGGCCATGCCAAGACAATTCCTGATTGGCAAGCTGCGTGCGAGTGCATTAAGGCGTCCTTGGTAAATCGTAAATATGATGCACCTCGCATTGTTCAACTTCCCCAGCAATGTGGCTTGTCCGTCCATATTCCCCCTGATTTGGACTGCTCCAAGTATTTCTCTCTAGATCTCTCTTTTTTTCTCTCTCGTTTCTTTAATTTCATGATCAAATACCAATTAATATTATTAATTTCTTGATGCAGGATCTCAGCATAAGGTTGTGTTGCAGCAAGAGTTGCTTCTGCAGTAGGTAGAAGAAATCAATACATAATATACTGCATAATAAATCAACAAAAACTTCAGCTTGTTCTCATGTCGAAAGAACAAGAATTCAAATTTATACTGTAATGATATCCTCATTGTTGTCTGTTTCAGCAATGGAATTTAAATAATGGAACAATAAAATAAATTGAATTAAAGCAGTCGTTAGAGAAATTGGATCCTATAGACTGGCTTTATTTGAAATATTTTTCACTCGTCGTGCAGAAAAAGAAATGAGAGTCATCAAACCTTGAATTAGCAACTTAATAACTTGGTTTTAGTCAATTGTTCTATCTATGAAGAGAGTTAGCTCAGCCCAGCCTCGAGCAAAATATGTACTCAAAGCCTGTGTAACTAAGACTCAGTCGTTGAGTTACCAGAAACAAAAATATAACAATATTTTGCTTCTTTTTAGAATAATAATACATATGTACTATGCTTAATGTACATTTAACTTCCAAGTATATTTTTAAGTAACTAGCGATTGTGAGCAGAAAAATCAGGCTCAGTTGGCTTTTGAGGCACCAACGCCAATCTATGTGGCAATCTAGGGGTGCGTCCACCATTTTGCCTCAGATTTCTCAAGGCATTGGCGGCAAATTTTGATGCATATATGGTGGCGCCAAGGCTTGGCAAGCTTGCAGCCTCCTTTCCCAAAATATCTTGCAAATTTTCTTCTGCTTGACGTAGAGAATTAGCTTGCTTCCTCCTACAGTAACGCCGCCAAGCTGCTTGTATGAAGCATGCTGCCCATGTTTTCCATTGCACAGAAAAGAACCTGATAACCAAAAATCATATAGATTTATCATCACACAACACTTCAAATCCAAACTTAAAAAGAAATTATTCAAGCATTCTGAAAATGTAATTGAAATCCATATATCAGAACTGACCTGAACGTGTGCTGGATATCCTTGTGGTGAAGACGTCGAAATTGGGAGGCAACAGATTTCAAGTCTTCAGCTACTAAAGCAAAGGCTTCAACCTCTGATAAAGCCTGCACAGTTCTACTCGAAATAGGGAGATTGGATGTTGATTGAGGATCCAATGCCCATGTAAGAAGCGCTTCTCCACAAAAATCACCAGCCTTTAAATAAACAGCATTGAAAAAACCAGTTCTTCCACCATTGGTGGTCACACTCACTAGATCACCTCTCATGATAAATAGCATCTCGTCAACTGGATCACCTTCACGAACAATGCAACTATCCTTTGTATAAAGGGTTGGCCTGAGACGATCACAGATTGCATCCAGGATTTTCTCATCCATTTTTTCAAACATTGGCACCTAATTAAGGATTTCATGAACATATTTTTTTAACAAATTAATTTTTGGATATTTTGTTAAGAAAGCTCAGGAGAGCACTCACTCTCGTGATTAGATCAAAGCAGAGATGGCGATTGATGTCCCTTCTGAGATCTTTAGGAAGTGTACGGATTACAGTCTGCTCTTCCACACCTCTGGTTTCCTGCCATTTGTATTGCTCATACTTCCTAATCCTCTCCCTCAGGTTTTCAGGAAGCATACGGTGTGCCATCCACTGATCTGCATCTCTTCTTTTCACTCTCATTTCCTCTACTCTAACCGTGGTGGATTGTAGATATTTCTGTACAATAAAAAATTAATAATTTTTTATTATTTTTTGTTGACAAGTTCATTAAATAGATCTTTAACCAGTTCATAGGTTTTAATAAGAAATTGGAAAACAAACAAATAACAAGATCAAAGAATTACCTGCATATTGCCAATAAGCAGTGAAAATAAAACCAACCCTGCAATGGATATGAAAACAGCAAAGAGAATCTCTCCAACGTAAGTGCTTGTCTTGAGGTTCTGGCCCGAAGAGCTGTAAAATGACAAGAAGAAAATTACTTGGATTTTCAAGAACGTGTTCTGCAGATAGAAAATGAAAAAAAAATTATGATGGATTAAAAACTGTATATCTACAGACCTAAGATTACGAAGACCCCACCAAAAGCAGTAGAAGAATTTCTTAGGAAAATCCCATGATTCCACCACACCCGAATCAAGAGCATCGGTGAACAATCCGAAGTTGAAGATAGTTGAATTTTTAATTTCATCAGGCTGGATAAAAGGGCATGAATCTTTCAGAAATGTGCTCAAGGCCGTATTATCTGCACGGTGATCTCCGCAGTAAAGATCATTAGAACGACACAGAGGGGCTTCGCACACTCTACGCCAGCAGTTATCTTGGCGTTCTACTGACAACAAGTACCAGCAGGCTCCAATTACCTGGTAGTATGTCACATTTTTCTTATATTGATCAGGGATCCGCGGTAATATCAATAGTTTTAAGGATTTTAATTGTCATTTACAAAATCAAACTCACATGACTGGCTAGCATGTAGAGAAAGAGATTAAAAATAGCCCCAGCCCCCGCTGTTTCAGTAAGTATGCCAGAACTTCTAGTTACTTCATTGAACAAAGGATAGATTCTCATCAATCTTGGCACGTACTGGGACAAAATAATATACTTCAACAAGTCTTTAGCAACCAATGAAACAGGACCTTTCAAGCTGGGAATGATGATTAAGACTACTACCTGACCAATAAAAACAGAATTTTTCCTCAAAATTGCTAAAGTTATCACCTGTATAGCCATTATGAGCATTAGTAAGCAAAATGGACATTAACTTAAATATATACCTGAGGAAGTGGAAGAATCGACATGACATCGATCACGAAGTTGGAGGTCAGGTATCTTCTAGCTATAACGATCGGATCCTCAACCAGTTCGCCTCTACCAAATACTCGAGAAGAAGGGGCAATAAACCCAGTACGAAACTGAAATATTATGCGAAGTACATAAAACACGTCAATGAATGTCCGAAGAACACAAGCAGTCGTCTCCAATTTCTTATCCAAATCAAGGCATTTGTTAACCCCATCAATCACTGGAATGTAAAAGAACAAAGGGTCTAGGGAAACTGCGAGAAAACAGGCAAGCACAAATATTTTATTCCACTTCTGGAGAAATGCACCCTGTGGATCAAAAATTTTCCTTTTATTGACTGATTCTTTTGTTGGTTTTCTCAACCCTTTAAACCTATCAGAACCCATCTCCCAGCCTCTGTGGATACCACCCCAAACTGCGCTTACTGTTGGCTTTACTTTTCTTGCATAAAACCCATCATATATGGAATATTGTCTTTCTGAACTACAGGACTTGTCTGAATTCCAGTCTTCAAACCTGAACAAAAAGGAAAAGGTTAGAACTCAACCACAACCAATTAATACGCTAAGGCTATGTTTGTTGCATCACAAACAAATGTAATCTAATCTAATCTGATCAAATACTGATTGAACTAAAAATACATATGACTATGTTTTACCAAATATATCTTAAAATGCCTTTTAAAATTATTCAACATCATGAATTTTTCATAGATATCATAAATCAGGCTAAATTTGTATAAGATGTTTTACGCACTTGATCTTACCTTTTTTCTTTCCATTTCTAAAAATTAATTTGAAACGATGTTCATTGATTAGATTAAAACATACATCAATTAATGTTTGATCACTGTATCACACTTTGGCTGGTTACTGTACTAACGATCATTGGAACAGTAAAAGATTACCACGAAAAATATCCAGAACCAGAATTTTTATTTGTTAAATAAACAGAACAAACCTGACAAATTTATTTCCCCTGATGATATTCATGACTTGTGCTTGGTCCAATCCAAGTGCCAAACCTGACAAAAAAAATTTTTAAAGAAAAGCATTACCTTGTTAATGGTTCAAATATGAGACTAAATTGAAAATTGAAAAAGAAAATAAAAAATATCTGTTTGGTTGGTAAGAAAAGTTGTCAACTGCAAGAATTAAGAATATTCAATGACTTAATATTCTCCGAACAATTAACAAGAAGTCTCACCTGTCACCACAAAAAAAGAAAGGATGTTTGTTCCCTTCCCGAGTTCTCTTTCTTTGTTCTTTCTCTTTATTCTTGGTGTTTCTATGATATTTACTCAGGAGCTAGAGCAAACAGAAAGCAAGAGTAAAACAAACAGGACGGCGGCAGAGTGATGATGAAGCAAAACATTTACTGTCTATATATTTCATTTTTAACAGTGGGTGACCGGAGAGGAAGTTAGAGAGCAAGCGAAGGTGATCTTAAATAAATATTTGGTAAAGATAGTGTAGCTGTCAAAGAAAGTTCGAGGACAGAGGACGGAGTCTTCATGGCAGCTATTCTTCTGCTTCCAGAGAAAGAGAGGGAAAATATAACATAAACACAAGGGGAACAAGAGAGGGGGAGAGAGAGAAAGGACCAACACTTTGTTCGGGTAACGAAAGCTACACGAGGGGAAACGGACGATGTATTATTATTAATTTATTATTACTATTATGATAATAGTCAAGTCTTTCTTTATATATTGTGTTACTTCAAATTTAGAAAATTAAGCTACCTACCTGCATTTTCTATAATTTAAAAAAAAGAATATATTAATTTAAAGAAAAAAATATTTATAGTTAAATATTAATTTTATATTATACGTCCCACAAGCATAAGTATTTTTTTTTCCATTTATCTCAAATTACAAGTTACCTTATTTTTAAAAGTAAAATTAATTTTTTTATCTTTTTTGTTAAAATATTATTTTTATCTTTTTAATATAACATTATATCATCTATTTTACTATCAACCCTTTTTCCATTGAATTAACATGAAATGGTGTGACATTAATATTAAATTAAATTAAATATTAAATAGTATTTAATATTAAATGGTATTAAATATTAAATACCATTTACTATTATACGTCCCACACCATTTATTATTAAATATTAAATGGTGTGACATTAATATTAAATGAACTTAAATAGTATTTTGAAATGATTTCCATTAACAGTTTATTAATATTAATGTTATCTCCTTTTATATTCAAAATTACCTTTTTTATTTTTATTATTTTCTGTAAAATTTTTCTTTTAATTTTATAATGTTAAAAAATAATTTTCTTTGGATCCTTTAAGCCACCTAATGAATTAAAAAATAATAATTTGAATTCCATTTCCTTGTTTTCTTTTCGCTTCCCTCAAAACAAACAAAGTGTAAAGGAAATAGTCAGTGCATGGCAAGCCTCCAAGAAATTGAGTGCGACAATGTTTTTTTATTTATTTATTGTTTTTAAACGTGACCAACAGTGACGACTGACATATAGGCTTCTTTTTTTTTTTTTTTTTTTCTATCCAATGGTTGAATATTTGAAGTGCATACCTCTTCTCAATTGCCTTCTGTCAAATCAATACATATGTAAATATCTTCAGCAATTTATATTTATCCTTTTTCCACACTTCAAAAATATAATATTAATGACAAATAAATTACAAGATTAAGCAAGAAATATTCTTTGTTAAAAACGCCTTTTTTTAATAATTTTAAATTTAAATTTACAATCTAAGCAGATAAATTTTTTTTTTTTTTTACCAAAAATTAATTTCTTCATATACAAAAACGGACTTTAGCATCATTTTCAAATTCTAAAATTGTCATGGGATAGATGGAAGAGGAAGATCCACCCATATAGAATCAGATTGAAGCCTAAAGGTTGACATTAGGTTTTCAAGATAAGCACGCTGAAGAAAGCAACTTATTATTATTATTATTATTATTATTATTATTATTTGAAAAGATATTATTATTATTATTATTATTGTTTGGTAAGGAAGAAAGCAACATATTATTAATGAAGCAAAATGGTTGACCTGACGACTTCCTGTGCATTGGTCTTCTCAGACTTCAATACTAGGAAATAGTAAAATAAAGAATGGTGGTCGATTAGAGATATTTTGACGGTCACCAGTTCGAATTGAAATGGTCTTTCTCACTTGTGTTTACACGGATTGCACTGTAGCACGATGAACGACAGACAAAATTACAAATAATAATGACGATTTTTATTTCATGAAAAGGATCTCACACAATAAAAACACAGATAGTACATTAAGCATCTACTATTCAAGAAACACAATCATTGAAGCTGCAGTGGACGACATGTCAAGACATTAATTTGCAAAATTTATTCACAAATAATTTCGTTAACGATATTTTCTATGTTGTCTATAATTTCAAAAGCTTAAATTATTATATAAGTTCTCCCTTTTTCCAACTTTTTTGAGCATGTATTTTCTTCTTCTAGGTTTTTCAACATGTATTCTCTTTTTCTTCTTTTTTGGACATAAATAACGTACTGCTGAAATTGTTTTTTCTGTCCATAAAATAGTTTTCATGTCGGCGAAAATCGTTACAAAAAAAAGGCTCAAAAACCGAATTATTTAGATTTCCAAAGGCCTGCAAGATTACGATCCAAATCTATCCGGTCTAGTCTCGGCCCATATTTGAAAAGAGAAAGTGATAACATACACTGATAACGGGTTGGCTATGGGCCTGCTTTTAGCCACGACTCTAATAACGGGTTGGGTTGCTGCAGCAGGCCTTATTACGCGACGAATGGCATCAACTGGCCTTATTGGCATAAAATGCAGTTAGGTCCATTCAATATTAGCATTATCATTGCAAAACTTGAAATGCAAAAATAACGGTCTGCTAGAAACATCAAATAGCAACAGTAATATAATCAAATACACGTATCAGTTACAGTCCAAACCCAGAATTACATATCTCAACTCAAGTTCTTCATTCAATTATGAAGTGTTATTTCGACAAACATGAAAGGGAAAAAGAATATAAACTTGCACTTTTACTAGTTTATTGATAGGTTAAAAATTACAACTAAAAACAAGACTACTTCCTAAGGCCATGTGAAAGGCAATCAAAAATAAGTCACCACAACATAAACATTCAATTCTACAATATCC
Organism: Jatropha curcas; assembly: GCF_041381405.1. Lineage (NCBI taxonomy): Eukaryota > Viridiplantae > Streptophyta > Magnoliopsida > Malpighiales > Euphorbiaceae > Jatropha > Jatropha curcas. The sequence continues at coordinate 28,269,019 of NC_143155.1, forward strand.
AAGTCCCTAGGGAACAGATGATAAATGTTTAATTTTATTCATCTATCTCATCCTATCCTAACAATTTCCAAGAGCAGAACCATCTGACTTCACCTTAGCCTAGGATTTCTCTTCATCTGAATGGGAGCACGGTGGCCCAGGGACAGAATCAACAAAATATTCCTCCACTGTTACAATGGTAAACCTATCAGCATGGGCGATAACTAGACACATCTCAAATCAGAAAAATCAGGACTTACTTTTTCATAAATTTATTACTTGAAATTATTTCAGTATGTATGCATCAGTAGAAAATAAATATTTTCCAGTGTTGGCTCATCATTTATATATCTCACGCATAAAGGAAACAAAAAAATTAATATATGCATCAAGAGATAAACCGACAACAGAAACCCCATTACCTAAGTCCTCATGCTCTGGAGAATCAAGCAAAATTTCTGAATCAGAGGGCAGAAATGGAGAACCAGGATAGTTTCCTAGGGCTCCTAAATCTGCAAAAAGCAAAAAATTCCAAGGTAACGAATTTCATCAAAACTCCAAGAAAAATAAAATCATAAGCACATGAGAATTCCAGAATTGGATTAGGTATGTTGCCAATTCCCATGAAGTATAGCAGCATAATACTCATCAAAATATTCTAAACAATTGGTACATAAAATGATCAGATTGCAATTTCTACGTATGTGAGAAGATGTTCAATAATAACAATACAACTTTCGTGGGGCATAGCCGAATTTACACAAATATTATTAGCAATTTACCTCCCAAGTTCGATAAATCTGCTGTTAGGTCAGAGAGGCTGAAATTCCACTGAATCTGATCTAGTGATCTAGATGTGCCGGCCCCACCATCTGGTCCAAGCTGCAATCCTACTGAGCTTGCCACATCAGATGTAAATGCTGTATCAAGTGCTGATGTGTCAACTCCCATTCCTGATATTTCTGATGCAGTGAAGGGAAAATGACCACTGGATGCAACTGATGTAGGACTCATAGGCATCTCAGACATGGATGACATGGCACTGCTTAGCGGAACTACAGGAGCCATATCAGCTGTATTATTCTCCATCACCATACTACAAAGATAAGTGCAGCTGCCATTAGCTATAACATCTTTCTAACAAAAACTAATATAGAAAAGAAAGAAAACCAAGCATGAAAACATTATAGCATTTTGTCAATGGGCAAGCCAAAATTATTGGAGCATATGACACAGACACGCACATGCAGAGAGAGAGAAAGATACACGTTATACATGTTAGGCACCAGCATACAATCATGGAAAATGATGGGCTTAAGAGGACTTTTTCCATGCGTTGCATTATTTACCAAACATAAGCTTACATAAGGCAAACGTCAAAATACCACTTAACTAAACCTATTTCATATTCTTGTTAGAGTCAACTTCAAGAGTTTTGTTCCCTTCAACCTGGTTTAGGGACACAACAGAGATTCAAATTCAAGACACAAATATAGATAACAAAATTTACTAAATTGGTCATCAACTACAAATGATTGCTAGTTTGAGGTTTAGGCAAACCAGAAAACAAGCCAATACATATAGAAGCAATTGCTTATCAGCTAAAAGCAATTGTTGATCTGAAAGCACTCATGTGTGCATGTGCAAATATAATGGTCTTTTTTTTGTGTTGAAGAGGGGGGAAGGGGGTCAGGAATAGTGCTGATGAAGTAAATAAATCAAGGAGAGCGAAAGGAAGATGGAAAATTTCTCACTTGTTCCCAGAATTCATCCGAATGGGATGAAAATTTCCTGGTGAAGGAACTCCATTAACAACATGGCAGCTTGATATTCCACAGCCCATGGAGTCGAGATGGGGCTGACCTGGAGCAGGCATTGGAGGTTGTTGTAGGACAGGGTAGCCCATCGGTAAATTGTTAACTGCACTGCAAAGAAGTGATGCTGAATAACAATAAATGTTATAAAAAAAATGCAACACTATCAATAGCTGTCAACTCAGTCACAGATCATTCACTAATAAGACTACTAAGCTCAAAAAGATGAACATAATTAATAGAAACAAGAATTAAGTGGAAAATTGGGCAGAGACAGCAAGATCAAAAAACAAAGAAGGTGCCAGTTTTTAACCACAGATAAAATCTTACAGAACAGAAAATTACCATACAGATATCTCTTGTACTATAATGAGGTAACATTTGCTTCCACAACCCATTATTATAAAGTTAGAACTTACCGGGCATGGGATGAATCCCATTTTGTATAGGGCCCAAAGGAACCTTTGCAGGTACAGGATACTTCATGAGATGATATTGATGTTCAAGCAAATGATTGAATAAGAGAATCTGTTTCTTCAGTTTCAGCCTTATGTAATAGGCTCTGAAGAAATCAGCATTTTCTTCTTCCAATTTCTGCCATACTGAAAAAAGTAAAAATTAAAAATAGGTTAGAGGTTTCTGGTTTGAACATTTTATGTGTAGGATCCTGGCTTGAAGGATTTACAAGTGAACATACTTTTCTGAATGTTGAACAAAGAATAAACTACCAATGGTCACCACAAGAATGATTAGCTAGGTTAGAGTTTTCCTGCTGAAAATATAGACCACATACACACTTTGGGAGATGTCTATTATGATATCACTAGCACCCACCTTGCTCATAAGCACTTCAATTTAAAATAGGATATCAACAATTCTTAATGACATCAGCACAATTTCAACCAACTGATCTTGAGGGCACCTAAAAGACAAGGCCTAACTAAAAATTTCAAGAAGCCTACCCAGTGTTGTAAATCCAGGGTCTATTCTTGCACGTGTCAACAGAGTTTTGACCACCTCATCTCTGTTCATGTATAATTGCAAGCACCGTTCTATAAGGTTCTGGACCTGCAACAGCCATTATAAAGACTACAATTAGCAGAGAAGAGAAAATCAGATCAATTAATAATTTTTCCAATCAAATATTAAGAAGGAAACAAGATCAAACAATTATAAAATAGGAGGAGGAAAAAAAGAACATAAGAAAGGATACAATTAACCTAAAGGACAGATAGGTCCTCTTACAAGTTCAATATCTTGGCGTGAAACCTTTCGGCTATCATTGCTTGAAGCAGATACTGAACCAGAATCTGCTGCAGGAACCTCTGCTGTGTGATTCGTCTGTTGGTCACTTTGGGAGTCCTGTGAAACTTGTGTTGAGGACTGTATTTCTTGGGTGCTCTGTAATCCAATAAAATATTCTCTTCAAGTTACTAAGAAGCAACAAATCAAACAATAGTTATTGACATTCTAAGGAAGCAACATAATTAAATCAATAGGCAAGTGAGAGTCCTTTAAAGTGCTACTTTAGAATCACAAGTCTCAGAATTAGATGCATCCAACTAATAGGCTATACTGATTGGCACTGCATTATTTAAATTTTGGAGAAAAAATAAAATTGGAAGGGCTATGCTTCTTATTGATTTGGGCAGCCATACTAGTGTCTTAGAGTTCTGTTACTAGGGACACTATAGAAAGCAATGCTGGAGGTACCAAAAAATTGCTAATGGTTTATAGAACTTATTGACATTACAATATGTTAACACGGTAGCATTCGTAGTGTCAAAGAAAACTTAAAAATTTAATTTCACCAAATACAAGAGAGAAGGATAAAATAGAGGCAATCATTGAAAAAACAAGACAAAGGAGGCCTTGAAAAGATGAAGCGTGGGGACCTAATGCACAGTGTAACATAGAATAGAGGAACTTTCTTTCAAGAGTAACATGTGCACATGTTGTGGGAAGAAAGGGACAGTGAATAGAGGAAAGGATAGAAGGGTATGCAAGAAAAGTTGAAGATTTCACTCATGTACTTGCCAAGAAAAACGATACCAATAAAGAAGCAACTGTATTTGCATCAGTGAAAGAATAAATTTGTCAAGAACCTATGAAGCACCATATGCAGGCGTGTGAACAACAGACCTGTAAGGTCTTCATTCCAGCTGAATGCAACCTGATGGCATCTCTTCAGCTCAGATACTTGCTGACTGCTGTCAACGCCACACAATTTAGTAAATGGAAAATAAAAGCATCTATTTCTGCGGCATTCATAGGATGAAGCAGATTTTGCCTGAAAAAAGAACAACACACGGGAAATCATAGGACAAAATGTATAAAAATGAAAGTTTGACTATTCAGTGGAAACAAGAGATCCAGTAACAAACTTCTAACCACGCAAAGTGAATCAAGATTACGATGCAAGCATCTAAATATAAAATTTGAAATATGAATTCAGAACAATCATACTCTCTTCATTTTCCTCAAACAAATTCACCTCATAATCAAAATTGGACGAGCAAAAAGCAGAAACAACCAAAAGTTCAAACGTGATAAATTGAACCGATATTTGGTTAATTCAGGCGAAGGCACATTCATGCATTTCCCACTCCAAAATAGAGACAAATTAACACAGGTTGATTAGTTCTCAGATTTAACAGATTGCAAATCGAAACCCTAGCTTTTGCAATCAATCACATTAAATAGAAGTTAGAACCCCAGTCTTACTATTATAGACTAATAGTCCATAACAGTTATCGAGTTGTTGCATTCCATAAGCAACTTTTTTTGCTTCTAAAAGGAAACAGAAGTGGTCGATTCAGTTGCTGAGAAAATAGGGAGAAAATCCCACATTCGCTCCGCAAGTTTCCATCCTTGTATGGATACAAATTTAATTTTCGCAATGGATATTCCGATGGTTTACAAGAGCACAAGACAATCATAGCCACCGTTGACATAACAAAATGGCATAGCACTTGCTATCCAAAAGAAAATTCATCACGGGCTCGAATATTTTACAGCTACAGGAATGAAACTAATCAGATCTCGGTCCAACAGGTAGAGTATTAGTATTTAAGTCATACACTGACATGAGAATAAGGATATTCAAAAAGTAATTTAAAAATTATATAATTGACAACGCCTAAACTGATTAAACAAATAGCTGAATGTTCCCACTAAATCAAATAAACATAGATTCTTTAGAATAAACAAATAATTTCTAAGCTATGAAAACGAATCATTCTTCTCTCTTCATAATAAAATAAAATCGAACCAACTTCAAATTTAGAATTCTCAAATAAACAGTAACATCTAGAAAAAGTGAAATTACCTCGCACCGAAATTCTGAATCTCCAAAACTTCCAAAGTACAGAGAAATGCCAAATTAAATTTCGACAAATTTAGGGATCCCAACTCTTATATAGAGCTCAGGTTTTTAGTAATATAAATTAAAAAATCTCTATTTAAAACATAGATTCACCAAGTAGACAGCTAGAAGCTCAAACACTTTAAAATAATTTCCGAGTCTAAAAACTCCTCCGTGAAACGTCTCCGGCAGAGCTAAAACGCGCAGAAGTCTGATAGAGATTTCAGAGGGAGCTAAAGGATATTTACATCAAAACAACGAGGACAAACGAAGGATTTTGAATGTACAACAGCAAGCGGTGAAATTAGTTGACTAGGAGAAAGACGATGCGGTTGTAGGGGTCGTCGCTGTACCATTATAGAGCAGAAGGAGAGGACACCTCTGCTAGAGAGAGAGAGAGGAAATGGAAATTTTTTTTCAAAAAAATCTCAAGAAATTAAGTGTGGCATTTTTTGCCTTTTGTACTTCGAAATTTCTTGAGAGGAAAAATGAAAATTAGAAGGCGAAAAAGAAAATGGAGGAAAATAATAATACTATTCCGACCCGGCTTCGTAGGCTTTTAGGACGGCTTCGGGTTTAACGGCGCTGTTAAAGATGAAAGATATTTATGTTTTTTTCCTTTTTTACGGTTCGAGAACATTTTTGCAATTTGCTTCTCACGGGCCTTTTGTGACATGCCATTGACAATAAAATAAAATGGAAAGTGTTTTTTTTTTTATTATTTATTGAGAGACATGAAACCTTTTTTTTTTTTTTTTTGAAAATTAAGAGAAAAAAAAATTTGTTATGAAATTTCAATTTGATGTAATTTTAGTATTATTTTTATCAATTTATAAAACACATGCATATATCATGATGGAGATGCCAAAATTAGGATTGAAGGGAGAGATTCAATTTTATGCTTAAAAATACATATGTATTTATATAGATGTCATAAACATTCAATCATTATGTGTTTTTAAAGTATTGACGAGAACTCAATTTAAATAATATCAATCATAAACACTCAATTATTGAATTTCAGCAAAGTCTATTTTTTTATTTTTGTTTTAATTTATTTCTATTTGAAATCTATAAATAATACTATATTTTTATATCTTTTGATGAATTAAACTCTCTTAAACATTTTCCTGGATAGGCAAATATGTTTTTATATAATAGATACATGCTCTTGAACTGTCTATGAAATTATAGTAAAATTTAGAGAATTTTTATATAGTAGAATTTTATTGAATTAGGCAAATATGAATTATCGTATTAGACATTTTATGAATTTTTTAATTAATATGCAACTTTTAATTGATGCAACTCCAACTTTCTCCTTTTTCCAGCCAAATGATTGTGCTGTTATTTATTCAGTTAAATTTGCAGCTTCGTTTCAATTTACTTCTTCTTAAATTTTGGAGGTTTCTTTTTACTAAATTAGTGCATATTAGCTTAAGAGCTGCGTTATCAAACATATACATAAAGAAGCTAACTGTTGTGCAAACTACTTAGCTAAATGTAAATGTGTAAGAACTTATTTCTTTAGGAACACACTATCTCCTCCAGAAATGTCTACTTGGCTTATGCACGACAGAAAAAAAAATAGTGTATATTAGCTTATACGATGCTTATTTCAGTGTCCTATGTTGAATAGGAAAATAATACTCAATATCTAGGTAAATAAATTAATTTTTTACACATATATCTGTAAACCCTATTATTTTTAATTAATAGTTACAAAGATAATTATTAATTATACTTTTGAATTTTTTCTCTTATCTATATTTACATATTTTTTATTTTTTTTATATATTTTAGTTTTCAAGAATTGTGTAATAGTTTTATATATACTAATGAAGATAATATTTTCATTCTAAAAAAACTATTACACCAATCTATCCAAAAAATTAGCATTTTATTATTTAATTTATTTTTACAAGACTTTATTCTTTTACTTTAATTACGGAAGTTATGTATTTTGTAAAAGGGTATTTTTGTATTATTAGAACATGAAAATTGAGCTATATTTATGAACTTAAAAAGGTTTAAAAATTTAAATTTTTATTATTCATTTAGTAAAAATTTATCATTTGAAAATTTTTTTGAAATAAAGTATAATGTATAGCAAACAGAACAATCCGCATAATGTACGAGTCTTCATCTAGTAATTCTTATAAAATATTACTATAGAATATCATTATACAAATTTTTTTCTTTTTTACTTTATTTTCATTTAAATTGCTAATATAATTATTCAAGAAATTAAAAAAAAAAAAATCTTTTTCTGATATAGTGTTTTTTTCTATTTATAGAACGTCTGAAAAATCGAAATGCTTTCAAGGCATGCTTTAGTTGCGATAGGAAGTACACAAGAGAATCAGAGCAATGATATTTGATACCTTCCCCGAGCCGGAAGTGCTTAATTGCCACCCTTGTGACGGACCTACTCATGAATAGGATGTTTTTAACAAACTTTTGTCTTGGAAAAAACAAGTTTAATCAACTTTGACTCACTTATATTAAGTTGTCAAACTCTTTTTTTTTTTTCTTAAACAAAAAGTGCGAGTCCTAGAGCATAAATATTTTTTGCCCTCACAACAAAGCATCGTAAAGGATTTTTGCACTCATAGCAAAGTGCGTTTTTCAGAAATCGAATTTATGTTCTCACTTTTACGGGGATTGAGATCGCTTACTACCCCAATCAATACCTTATTGATAGTTATCCAACTCTTTTATAATCATGAAATTGTGATTTAATTATTGAAAAATTAGACCAATTACCAAATCATGCAAAATTAAAGGTAACTAATATTTATTTCTAAACTTAATCATAATTGCAATTTTACTCATCTTATTTAGTAATTATGTTGACTAATTTTTAAAATTTAGCAATCTTAAACTATTTAGTTATAGTTTAGTGATAGCCTCATTTGCCCTAGTTTTCAATTTGAATTCAGAAAAGGGGAAAGGAGAATATGCGGTGTGAAGTGAAGTGCATATTTCTTAGTTAAGGGACAGATAAAGAAAATGACAAAACAAAATCACTGCAAAATGCAAAACAAGTTGTTGATTGTTGTTTTACTCTTGCTCTATAATTATTATTATCATTATCATATATTTTACAATTATAGGGGTCCCACAATAAGCGTGGTCCAGTCTTGAAAATCTTATTGCCCATCAAGCGGATCCTTTGATTTTGAATTAGATGTAATAGATTTCATAACTCACCTATGGCCAGGACCACTGCTGCCAAAAGGTTGTAACTTGTAAGGTGAGGTGAGGCTTTTCTGAGGAATTTTTCTCCATTTTTTGTTAAAAAGAAAGTCCCACTTCACAATATGACTTTTTCCCTCTGAAATAAGAAAGTTATGATAATTAATTAATTAATTATTAATTTTCCTATTATTGCTTTTACCGGTTTCTAAACTTTTTTTTAACCCATAAAAAATGCTGAGAAGAAAATATTAGAAATATATTTTTTAATATAAGCGATGAAGTTATATCTTTCATTTTTTGTAAATGGAAAAAGGAAAATAAAATAAAATCAATAGACAGTTGCATCAGCATAGACGAATTACATTTCTAGAAAAAATAAAATCAACAAACCTCTTTTATCTATTTTTTATTTGACATATATGAATTTAAATCTACATATCCTCATGTGATTGTAGTTACTTATATCAAGATATAATCTAGTGGTAAGTGTATTTACAATCTAGTAATAGATCTGAGTTTGAATTCCTCTCTCAATACTAAAAAAAAAAAAAAAAAATTATAAATTTGACACTCTTTTGAAAACGAGAATAAAATTCAAATCTTTAACGAAAAATTTGGTAAAGCAACAAATACTAATCAAATTTCAACATTTTACAGTGTTATTGAATTGTTTAATATTGAATTTCTTATCGACAAAGCCACGTGATTCTTGTAAGTGATGCATACCTTGCACGAGATGGGGCTGCAATCGCTATTGTTCTGTGGAGTCCTTCGTAATATTTTGATGCTTAACAGCATGGAAGAAATGTACGTAGTATTGGAAACCTTAGCTAGGCCGACGTGAAGGTCTTATTCCATAACAGTGTGGTCGTTGGCTATGGTTATGGTGGTACATTGTTTGACCTGTCACGTTGAGCTCCGAGACACCTAGCAAGGACCATTGAAATTTACTAAAGATGGTTTTAAAAACTTCAAAAGAATTACATTACTTGCTATTGGTGTTTTTAAAGTTCATTAATTACATATATTTTTCTATATTGCCCAAAGCCTTTGCTCCATCATTGATATATAATTGGTGATTTTGAAATAATCATATTATCAAAAATATTTTATTTTATTAATCTTAGAGGACACAAATATATGAATTGTTTTAATCAATAATTGTTCAAAAGGTATATCACACAATTGTACTCCAATTATGTATGCTATATATGGTAATGAATGTGAATTAAAATTTTATTTTTCATTGTAAATTATAAAAAACAAATAAATATATATAATCATTTTAAATTATTATCTATTTATATGAATCTGCTAATTTCATAAATTTTATTAAAAAAAATTTATTCATATCAACACTTTATACCAACTTAATGTCTGTTCAATATATAATTGTTTTATTTATCACTGTCTTATTTAAAAAGTGGACCCGTTTCTTATAATAAATAACGTGTAATATTATGAAAGTAATAGATCTTTTTCTAATTAATGTTAGTATTTACTTTCCAAATCGGTGTTTTTAGATGTTTAGAAGAAGCTGGCTCGTGAGCCGTCAGGACAGGAGCCAAGCATGTACGAACACGTGAACAGTTTGAGTCCATAAACTAAACTCTTTTAATTAATTAATTAATTCCCATTAAACAACTAATCAAATGATTAGCAGCTAAAAAAAAAAAAGGAAAAATAATTAATTAAAACCCCTGTAAAAAGAAGCCACATGTGACATATTTTGTTTCCTTGTACACACCTACCAATGGCAATGAGAGTGAATCGCACAAATCCTGACGTTAGTGTCAAGTGTAAGGGAGAAGTCCACATTGCGCTGTGGGGACTACACGTGTCAAAATGGCATCGGCAGATCGTGGCATGCGTGTGGCCGTTAATCGCATTGGGATTTGAGGTCAATATAGGGAAAAGCAAACGACTTTCAAAATTCCCGCGAGGGGTTGCTGTCTTGACGTTTGGCGCCATCGCCTTGACTTACAAAATTTCACTATCAACCGTTTTGGTACCATTTGCTCTAGTCCAATAGATGTGACGGTAACATAGTGCGTGTTTGTGTCTCTCCATACATAGAAGGGCTATAAATTACTGCGATTTCTTGCACTTTTATTAAATCTCACATTTATATTTAAATTTAGGACCGCTTTATTATCAGATTGAGTTTAGAAATATTTTGCAAAGTTTGTATAATTCAATGTATATATTTCACACAAATGATTATTTATTTAGATTTTGATTACCTCACATAATATTAACTTCATTCCATTACGAGAAAATTATTAAACAACTGTAATTCTGAAAAAAAAAAGCTGTAATTACCCTTTTATTAATTCTCAAAATAATTAAAATTCCTACGAAATGTATATAATAAAATCTAATGATAAAATTTATTAAAAAATATATTACTTCTTTAGTTTTTTTTGAAGTGACAAATGAAATTAAAAAAAAAAAAAAAACGCCTTCGGACTATGTCTATAGTGCAATCCGTAATATTCTTTTGGCAGTTTAAAATTTCTACAGAAGGAAACCATGTCACTGTTGAATTAACGGTGAGTACTTCCAACTCAGCATTAGAAGCCCATCATTTCAACAAAAAAAAAAAAAACAAAAAAAACAAAACAAAAAACCATTATAAGAACAAAGACAAGATAAATCAGGAAAGTGACTAATATAAACTATCCCAACGACCCAACAAACAACCTTCACTGTTCTGCCCACAGACTCAATAACCAACCATCTATGAACCACATCTTTTTATTATGATTTGTTGGAGACTGCAGTGTTGTACTTGAATTATGAGATGCTACTTTACATCGCGGATCTCGTTCTTTATCTATTACCATCTTCTCATCCCCTAAAGAAAAGAAAACATGGATAAAGCCCTTTGTTGTTTGTTACAGTGGCAATTAATATCTGGAGATATCAATTGTCGACTGCGGGGCATATATATTCCTTTTTTTTATATTATTAAATAAAAATACGGTGATATATATACCCATAACTCATTATTTTCTCAAATTTTAAAAAATTTAAAAAATATGATAATTCAGAATTTTGTTGATATATGAAAACATTTGTATAAGTGAAAATTCATATGACTCAGAGGATTCGAATTTAATACCTCTCACCCTCACAACAGTAAGATAATCACACCTAATTGATTGAAAACACTTTCATCTTTTTCTTTATGTTCGATGCTCAAAATAATTTTATTTTAGACCGAGAAATCAAATACTATAAATATGCTATAAAGAAACTTTAAAATAAATATTTAGAAATAAAAAAAAAAAAAAGAGAGAGAATATGGAAAAGAGCCCCACGAAGCAAAAGAAAGGGCGAGAACTGCGCGCCACGAACAGTACAAATTGGCGATGAAATGAAGCATTGATTATTTGAAGACTATATTGGTGTCTCGTGGCCTCCAAAAGGCCCTTAATGGCGACTTTTTTGGGTGGATTTGAAAAGCCCCACACTAATCTTGTTCTTAGACAAAACAATAAATCAACGCCAACATTAATTATCAACTGGCCCCATCCACTTTAAAATATTAATTATCACTTTAATCTTTTTAATTACTAGTAGATTTTTCTTCTTAGTGTCGACCGTTAATTTTACTTGCAGTTAATTAATTTCAACATAAATCTTTTTAATTGACTTATTAAAGAAATTATCATTCAAACATTAATTATACTGAACATACTAAACATTTTTGTTTTGAAAAAAAGCAAAATTAAAAAACCAATTATACAGTCATCAGAAAAAATGACATCTATTGAAGTAGTGATGTTGTCACGTGTCTATGTCTTACTCCTTAGTATGAAACAACTTACAGACCTTAATCCGTTAGGCAATCTGGTCTCCGATCAAATGGATGGACCAATTATTGATTGAACTTGTGCGGGAATTATTGGAAGGACCACTTTCAATTCCCTTCATTCATCAATTCTTTTTCCCAGTGTCCAAACAAGTATGGAATTGGTATGGGTCCATGTGACCTTCTTCAACAATTTTATGCAAAAGGTGTCAAAAAATATCAACAATTTCAAGTTATTTAATCTAAACCCAAATTTCACTCAATGGGCTACCCGTTTATGGACTTTGGCCCAATAACCCGTGTCCTTCTTCTTTTTTTACTTGGTCTGTTGGGTGCGGGGTGCCCATCTCATATGGGTTTGATTGAGAGAATTGTTTCATTATAGGTTTGGTCCGGTCTTTTTCGCTTTTTCCGGGTTTTATTTGCGTTCCATGTAAAACTTGACAATAAATTTATATTTAAATCATCTTTTTTTAATACTTATTTATTTTATCAATTAATACTTTACTAGTATTTTTTTTATGATTCTTTCTACTTCTAATCCAATGGACGTGTCTACTTATAGTACAAAGTACAAACAGGCACATTATAGGAAGCTCGAAGTTAACAAAAAATATACGCCTAATGAGATCCACGTGTCAACATGTAACAGTTAAAGTGCATTTATTATATGTGATTCAAAAGTTCCAAATCAAAAGTTTTAATTTTTTAGAAAATATATAAATTAAAAGTTAGGAGCACTGAATGATTATGAGTTAACACGATATGTTAATTTAATTTAAAACTTGATAATGTGGAAGTCAACATCATATCCTTGTAATAAACAGAATGTTGCTGTAATTACTTATAAAATAGATATTTTTTGTATAATTCATAGCATTATGTTGGAGTTCAACAGACATATTTGGTTCTTGAAAGGGAACTTAGACCACTATATTAAAATATACATGTTGGCCACTGGACATATGTTGTAATTCTAAAAAGTGCCGATTTTCCAATTAAGTGTTGCTTTTAAAAAACTTCTTTTTATCTTAGTTTACAAAATTAAGAGAGTAGTATATATATTTTTTTTATTTTTATCTTTATTTCTTAATTAGTATGTCCATAAATATTAATTATTTAAAAAAAATACTAAATTTCTTATTGAAGTAAATGAGAAATGTTGCAACCAACATAGATTAAGAGAACTAAATTTATTACAAAAGTAATTGATATATATTGCAATCAAATATAGAAAAATCAACATGTACTTAAACGACCGTGAATAAAAAAATCGGTTATATCAATTAATTATCCATAAATTTACTACAAGCATAATGTTACGATTATAGCCAATTATCCATTAAATAGTGATACTTTTCATTTCACAAGTGCAAAGTAAGTCTAAGGCTCCAATTATCTCCGGCCAATAACTTATTTTGGGAAAATATTTTTTCGCAACTTATTTTTGAAAGCAAAATCATATTATATATGTTGCTTTCTTTACAGAGGCTAGTTATTTAATTTATAGTTTTTTATCAGTTTACCAAGAATGATCCTCATTGTTATTTTAATTTTCCATAAAAGAAAAACAGTTGAACACAATTGTTAATAAATTTATAAAAACAATTGATAATTAGATAAAATATTTACTCCAGTTTGATTTTCTATAAAATTTGAATTAAAATATTTATAAATTAAAAAATGAATCATAATAATTTATAGAATTTAATTTTATTATAGAACAAGAAAATATTCACTCCCTAGTAATAATAATAATAAAATAATGATTTTCTATTTAAAAATAAATAATAGTAATTATAATAAAATTAAAATTAAACAATTTATGTTAGTAGGTACAAATTAAAAATTCAATACATGAAATAATGATTACTTATTTTTTATTGTTGGATTAAAATATTGAAAATTAGTTAATCAATCAATATTAATAAAGAAGAGATCTATATTTTTTTTTACATAACTGTCCAAATAATAAAATATTATAGAAAAATCATCATAATTGTAACAATAATAACTCAAAATCTGTCATAAACGACTATATTTAAGAATAAAATTTCAAAATATTTGGCAATAATAATCTCTTAAATATTTTTAAAGGTACATAGAGTATCCACTTTTTCATATGTGTTAGTGTTTTTGCCACTTAACAGGATCTTTTGACTACCGATATTGTCCTTCACGTCCATAAATAAAAGCCTGCAATCCACGTCTATTATCTCTCTCAAAGCATTCCCCGGTAGTTACTGCTATTAACTTCATCGCCCAAGGTACGCTTTCAGTGCACATCTTTTTTGGTATTGGTTTCGCCCTTTAACTTCATCTGGAAGAAAAATTTAATTTAATTTTCAAATATGCTTTTCAGTAAAGAAGGACGAAGCAAGAAAGAAACGAACTAATACTGTTTTGATTTTGGAAATTAAATACGACGGACCGTTTTGTTGCTTGCATTGTTGGAATTTTTTTTTTCAGGCTAACATGCAATGTTTTTTTCTTCTTCAGCTCGAGATTAAAGAAAAGTATATTTCTATATCTGATGTATGAAATCGATTTATAGGTCAAGTCAATTCATCCATGGTTTTTTTAAAAAATTATAAAAAATAACCAAAAGAATTAACTGCTGAGTCTCAGCATATGAGGTAGAAAATTGTCTAGACGATCCTATAACTTTGAATATTTTTTAATTCCCTTAATTCTCCCATTTAAAAATTAAATTTTGATTATTTTCTAGAATAATTTTGTAAAAGAAATGACATTGAGAATTTCATAGTTAATATAAGAAAAATTAAACAAAAATTATAATTTAACTATTTATATAAACTATATTTTTCTTAATATGTGAGAAAGTCAAATTAGAAAAATCAAAGGAGCTCATTTTGAATCATATATATAACCATTTTTATATTGCTAGTTTATCAATATGCTTGTTTAAATCCTGGTAATTAATGTAAATCTATGGTATGAATTTGGATAAATATGAAATGATTCTATTAGCGGTCAACTGAACCCAACTGGAGTACTGCTTGTTGCACAATGCACACAGGGTTAAAATCGGCTTGGGCTGGGGTTAATTTCGATGGGTTCTAACGAATACAAAGCATGGCTGGTAAGTGGTAATTATATATGGGAAATTCTATTAATTTTTCTCATTAGATATAAGTATATACATTTTTTTTTTTTTGTCATCGTAAAAACATAGAAGAAACATCCTTCAGCCTTGGAATCATTTGAAAGAATGATGAAACCAGCTCAAGGAAAACACTTGGTTTTATTTTTGGATTATGATGGAACTCTTACACCAATAGTTGATGATCCTGCTCGAGCTCTCATGTCTGAGGAGGTAATTTACCTTTAATTTTGCTATGACAAAAAAAAAAAAAAAAAAAAAAAAAAAAAAAAAAAAAAAAACTCTACAAATTTAAATCCTCTCAACTAATATGAAATGCTATAAATTGCAGATGCGCTCAGCTCTCCAGAAAGTGGCTCGTGTCTTCCCAACTGCCATTGTAAGTGGAAGGAGCCGCAACAAGGTTAATAAATCCTGCATAGCAGTCCGGTTAATGAATCAATATTGGCTAATATGTAAGAGTTTTTGGGAATTAATATTTTCCAATTGCAGGTGGAAGGATTCGTGAAACTGAAGAATATAACCTATGCTGGAAGTCATGGGATGGACATATTGACTGTTGATGATGGGGTTGTTATTGTTGTAATTGAGAGTGTACTAATACTTCTACACGTATAAATATAATTAATAATTAATTTTTACATCTAAAGATTATTTTATTCTCTTTAGGGTAATGGAGATTTTCTACAAGCAGAAAAATTCTTGCCCACAATTAAGAAGGTAAAATTTGTTTCTAAACTTTGAATTTATTTATATTTATTAATTGCTGTAAATGTCAGAATCTTCTTCTTCTTCTTCTTCTTCTTCTTCTTCTTCTTCTCTCTCTCTCTCTCTCTCTCTCTCTCTCTCTCTCTCTTTTATGTGTTTTACGTATATAATTGTTTTTAGTTTTTGTTGTAGATAAAGAAAGTGTTGGAAGAAAAGATCAAGATAATCAAAGGTGCTGCAATTGAAGACAATAAGTTTTGCATCTCTGTGCATTTCCGACGTGTAAATGTAGAGGTAATTAATCAAAATTATGTAATTAAGACAACGACTTAACAGTTAAAAGTACATTTATTTACCAAAACAATATTCAAAACAGTAGATTATTTTCTTCATCAAAGCAGGATGTTCATTCTCTTAAAGAGTTGGTGGAATCAGTAAGGGAAAATTACCCAAATCTTTACACAACCGGCGGTAAAAAGGTGGTGTATATATACAAGCATATATGTATATATTATATTACGATAATTATTTATTTATTTATTAACAATTAGCAAACTTTATACCGTGAATAGATTATAGAAATACGACCTCGAATTGATTGGGACAAGGGTCGTGCTCTGCAATATTTAATTCAAAATCTTGGCTTTAATGTCTCTGATGATTTCCTTCCAATGTACGTCGGAGATGATCGAACAGATGAGGATGCTTTTAAGGTGGAAGTAATTGATCATTTTCAAGATTTTTTTATTAAAATAAATTTTTTTTAACTTATGATTATTTTGGTTTGTGAATGTTTTTGTTTAATCAGGTAATAAGAGAGATGGGCAGAGGATATCCCATTATCGTTTCTTCAATTCCAAAAGAGACAAAGGCAACATATTCTTTGCGAGATCCAAATGAAGTCATGTCCTTCTTAATACATTTATTCAAGTGGAGAACAAGTTGATCCCTAGATAAATGCATTCAATAATCTAATTAGGAATAATAAAATGAAAGAATTATATGCATGGATCATACATTATGTATACAATGAATTGGATGATTATTGTGTTATTTTATAATGTATTTTTACTTTATATCTTGATGATATTATAATGATTTTTAATTTAGAAATGGATGTTTTTTTTATTATAAGGAACTTTTAATTTATATGTGAATGTTATTAAGATCACTTAATTTATTTTTATAATTTCTTAGTTTATGAATTTGAAATATATTTTAATTTTTTATCTAGTTTTATTTTATATATAATGTGACTCGATGATATATTATACACGTAAATAAAAGTTTTTATGGATACATTATCTGTCCTAACTCATTTAAACTGCGTTTGTGTATTAGCTAAATATGTGCGGAACGAGTTAAGTATTAAAATTTAAACGAGTTTGAATTAGTATGAGTATTTTCAAATAAATTTTAAACAAATTTAGGATAAACATAAGTATCCAAGTTATAAAGCATGTTTGTTTATAGATAGTACAAATTTTGAAATACCCACTACTTGCATTCCACGCCTACACTTTGTACACCAAATCAATTTGTCACGACCCATTTTCGTGGGCCGGACCGGCACTAGGACCTGGATGGGCTTAAGGCCCCCGAAGCCCGTAGTAAGCCTAAATTATTTAAAACTCATATGCTATTCGTAATTGTGGATTCAGGACCAATAATTTATTTCACAAATATATCCAAATAATAAATGTCTATACTTTATTTATTCATTTACAACTCAGTTGGAATACAATTGCGGAACTCTACTCCATAATTCACTATTCTTTGCATTTACATATTTAATACAATGATTATTACTCTTATCGATCCATATCTCGTTCATTCAATTAGACTCCACGATTCTTCTTTCCATCTATTACCTGGGGAGGGTTGGAGGGGGGTGAGTATTAAACTCAGTGAGTAGAATTAGATAACTCTCTCACCCCACACAATCATAAAAATGCTAAAATAATTTTATGTGGTCACCCGTTAAATTATGTGATCATGCAGTTTGGCACACAAATGGCAATACAACAGCAATCACAAATATTATCACCTTCATATAATCACATCACGTGGAAATTAGTCAGTGGAGTCACCGAAACCCGATGAGCCGTCCTCCCACATGGCCCATCCTCTCACATGTGCACCAGGGAGCCAATCCCCCATTCTGGCCGACCGGTTTAATCCTCACACAACCAGTCCTCTCATTATTTTTCCAGTCTCTCTCTCTTTTTTTTTTTTTTTTTTTTTATCAACAGGAGGCAACCCGGTCGTCTCCATCAAATCTAGATCATCAGGCGCTCACAACAGGAGGCCACCCTGCGGGCTGCGATCAAATCTAGATTATCAGGTGCGCCCAATAAAGAAGCCAACCTGTGGTTTTCCATATCATACAGATCAGAACAGTAGGTGCACACGGGGGCGCCGATCTCCCATTTACCCGGCTAACAGAAATCAGAATCAGGATCCATATAACAGTAACAGTCTCACAAACCCATGGTGACCCACTTCATCCCAATTCCACACAAACAAGGCACAACAATATCACATCACAGATAATCAAGCAATTTTTAATATCAACAAATAGTGCAGCACGATATGGCAATTCAACAAAATAATGCATGATAACATTTAGCCGTGAATGCATGAATGCAGGCGGATGATACTAGTTATCTAACACTACTCACAGTTCTTTATTGTCCTCTAAAAGGACTGCCTTTCTAGCCACATGCTTCCAGCCTTTGTCCTCGCATTTTTGAATTTTTATAATCCTCTAAAATAAACAAGAAAATTCTAAGTAAGAATTCTAATTCAAAAAAAATTATATTTCACATTCGTTTATTAGTTTTGGTTTCCAGTTATATATATATGGTTTTCTAATTTATATATTTATTCTAATTTATCAACTTTAAATAAAAGGTTAAGTAATATTTTATAATAATACTAATAAGAATACTAATATTAATAATAATAATATTATTAATAAGAATAATATGATTGATAATATAATCTTACTAACGATAATAATTTTATTCGTACTATCTATTAAAGTCCTAAAAATAATCTAATTTCTACCGAAATTTCGGCAGCATCTCCCCTAACAATTGGACTATCCACCTGTTAAAATATCAACAATTTATCAAACCACACAGCCCATCCATCGGGCAATCAATCAAATCAAATTTCTCACCCTCCTTCAATCTCAGCATCACCGCACAATCAAAATTATAATTTACAATAACATTATATCTAAACTACCTTAATCCACACTTAAATTCTATTAATATATCATTATCAAGGTTCCTTAATTAAATCAATACTAATATTATAAATCAATTAACTACTCACAATTAATAAATTAAATTAACTAAATTAATTAACTTCAAATAATAAAATTAATTTAATTAACTAATATTACTAAAATTAAATTAACTAACCAAGATTACTAAAATTAAATTAATTAACCACAATTAATAAAATAAATTCATACCCAAACAAAATATTATTGCCGGAGTTTGCTTGATCGGTGACGAAACCAAATCGACTGGGCTTCAACCAATCTCAATGGAACGAAATGAAAGAGCATTCACTGGATCGACCAAAACTGGTAGCAGCACTAACCGGAGTCGCGCGCAGGAGCTGCGTGAAGCGGCGGCGACTGGCGGTGGCAGAGAGAGCGAGAGAGGAGGCGCGATGGAGGTGGAGCTCGTGGTGGTGCTGCCCTTGCTCGATCGAAGGCAGAAGAGAACCAGTGTAGCGGCGCGATCTGACAGAGGAGCTGGCGGAGAGACTGCGGCGTCGAGCTGCAGCGAGGTGGCGCGCGAGGAGGTCCGATCGGGCTGGAGGTGGGCGCAACTCTGCTGCCCTGTCTCGCCAAGGACGCAGACGCAGTGAAGGGAAAAGAAAGAAAAGAAGAAGAAAAGAGAAGAAGAAGAAGAAGAAGAAGAAGAGAGGAGGAGGTGGCGCGGTGGCTGTGTCGGTGGAGTGGAGGTGCAGCGCTGGTGAGGGTGTGAGGGGGTGAGGTTTGCGTTGGAGAATAAAAAAAACAAGAGATTTTTCTAGATGGTTTGGGTCGAACCGGTTCAATTCGGCCCAAATCTTTGGTTTTCAATTGGTTTTCGGCTTTTTCAATCGGTTTCTCACAGTATTCGCATTAAAATATTTAAATAAATTTACAGGCTGTCGGTTCATTAAATTTAATTGGAAAATATTTTGAAAATAAAAATTCGGGTTGTTTCACAATTAATGATTTTTTATTTATTTATTACTATTTTGTCTTTAGTATGATAAGAAATAATTTTGTTATAATTAAAAAAATATATTTTAATTAATTTGGAGCATGCGTGAACTCATACATAATGAATATATATATATCTATAATACATAATCAGAAATAAATTTTGATATCTATAATACATTTAGGCCAAATATATATATATAGTTTTAAGAAGAAACTCAGCATCCAGTCAAATAGTAATAAAAAAAAAGAGAAATTTTCAAAAATTTCTAGAAAAATAGAATACTAAATGGAGAAATTTTTACTTCAATTTTGTACTGTTATGAAAACTAAGAAAAAAAAAAAAGATGATTGTAAAGAAAAGTAATGTATAGAAATGTAAAGGAAAATATACATAAATAATTAGGAAATATAAAAAAATTAAAAAAAACCAAATCCATAAATTATCTTAAGTAAATACAAAGTCCCAGTAAGGAAAATTATAAATCTATCAATACTAGAAAATTTATTTTCAAAGAGAAAAAAATTAATTAATAAATGAAAAATTAGGACATCTGTGAAAAAAGAAAAACAATGCTCAAAAGTTATTAAAAGTTAAATAAAATTTATAAAAAAAAAGAAAAATTGCTCAAAATGCAAGTCAGTTTTTTAATGATTTTTTTTTGGTTTCTGGATTATGTAAATATATAGATAGATGGGATAAAAACGGCAGATTCACTATACGTTTTAAGGGGGTGGTGTTTCCTTACGATACTCTTAAAACCCTATCACAATCGGACGGTTCAAAAATCAACACTCTTAAACCCTGATTCTCTTTCACTACGCAGCGCGAATTCCCGGCATTCACCGCCGGCGAACGGTTACTGAAGGTCGCGCTATGTCCATTAAGCTCCCTCTTCAGCTCCGCTTTCTCGGCCCATCTTTTTCAGCCACCCGTCTTCCCCCCATGAAATCTCTCCTATCAGTTACATCCTCCCGGGGCGTCCCCATTTTGTCTCGGATCTTCCCCTTTAGACTCAAATACGTGGGTTTTGGCCCTTATCCCAATTCGCAGGTAGGTGTTCGCCGATTCTCGACTCGGCCATTTCGACCCAGACATGGGTCAGGCTCCCAGTTCAGACGCGGCGAACGTGACAGAGGAGATGTGGGAGCTTCAAAGAGTCTGATTGAAGATGAAGCTGAACTCAGTGACTGGGTCAGCGAGTTGAGTACCAGCTCTTTCCGTGGCCGAGTCACGGATGGCGAGTCAGATTCTGATATCTCTCGTGATAGAGTCAGCAGCGGCAGAGATAGGGACAGGGGCCAAGGTAGAAATAGAGAAATAGGAAGGGAAAGAGGTAGAGATAGAGATGGCTTTTCAACGAAGAGAAGAAGGAACGATATCTCGGACGAGTTTGGCCAGCCAGATAGGAGGAGACCCCGAGGTCAAGCTGATTCGTTTTCGAGGAATTCACGGGTAAGCAAGCGCTATGACATTGATCGGGAGAAATTCACTTTTCAGCGAAAGAAAGTTAGTAATACCGGCATAATGAATGGAACGAGAGGAGATGGAGGGGTGAATTCAGGGTTTAGGAGAGATGTGAAGGGGTTAAGGGAACAAAGGGGTTTTTGTGTTGATGAGGAAGATGATAGGGACATTGATGACAATAATGGGGATGAGAGGAAGGAGTTAATGGGTCGTCTTCAGGATTTGGCTGATGAGGAGGAGAGTGATGATCTTGATGAAGATGATCATGATAATGATATATTAAAGATAAATGAATCTTCTTCGTTTGGATTGGACGGGAAAGATAGGCCAAGCTCCCCTGGAAATTTCAATTCTTATTTAAGCGAGTCTAGGTATGTTATTACATAATTTTTCTCTCTTTCTAATGCTTATAGCTTTTTGTCAACAGCGAACACTTAATTTCTCTAAAATTTCTGCAGATTTGATCAGTGCTCAATTTCTCCATTGTCATTAAAGGGAATCAAGGATGCAGGATATGAGAAAATGACTGTAGTTCAGGAGGCCACTCTTCCAGTTATACTCAAAGGTTTATTTTTTTTCTACATGGTCTAGTTCCTGTGTATGTTTGTCATGGATTGCAGTTTGTCGTGTTTTTTTTACGTAAACTACATGGTATTGATCAAATTGCCTTCATTTTATATTACTTTCTTATATTTCTTTCAAGCAGCTCAACAGCACATTAGCTATATGAATCCTTTCGTCTCTTTGTGAGCTGTTTGGGGCCAAGATGACAAATATCCCACCTACAGCTCAATCTTGAATCACACATTAGCTACCTTTACTATGATTTGGTTTGATTGTCCATAACAAGATAGCTAATATTTGATTTTTTTGCCAGGTAAGGATGTTCTTGCTAAGGCTAAAACTGGAACTGGGAAAACTGTAGCATTTTTGGTAAGATTCCTTATTTGATTATGCATTCGCGTGTGATGGCATTGTTAATCAATGGAAGACCATTCCTTCAAACTGTAGCATCAAGGACCTAGAAGTTTTTCTAAATGCTATGTACACTTATAATGCAAAATTGTTCTTAAGGTAAAAAGTTGGTAATTTGAATACAGAGTTGTTCATAACTATAGTGTCTGTGAATATAGGTAATTGTTGAACTGATGCATAGTTGTTGAAATGTGAGGATAATATTTATGCGTATTGTTTCCTTCTATGATTATTTTCCTATAGTCAATTGCTAATGGTGTTTTCCGCCCTAAATAGCATGAATAGACCCTCTTATGCATTTGGATTAAGTTGGATAAAACAAGTCATGTGAAATTGCATATTTTTTTCTCATCCAACGTGGCATGAAATGAATCACCTTACCTCCACTCCAGAGAAGAAATGGCATGAATCGCCTTAGTCATGTGATTTTTCTAAGATCCTGAACTTTTGTTAACTAAAATTGACTCTCTAATCAGCTTCCAGCAATCGAAATAATTGTCAAATCTCCTCCTATCAGTCGTGATCAAAAACGGCCACCAATACTTGTGCTTGTTATATGCCCAACTCGGGAACTTGCAAGTCAAGCTGCTGCAGAAGCAAACACCTTATTAAAGTACCACCCTTCTATTGGTGCTCAAGTTGTGATGGGAGGTACAAGACTTGCTCTTGAGCAGAAGCAAATGCAAGCAAACCCTTGCCAGGTTAGTTTATATTTATGGATAACATTCAACAAGTATCAAATTCGGTACATTTGACTCCTTTCGATGCTTCTTTGCACAAAGTGTTGGAACAATCTACAGGTTTTGCCTGTTCGATATGTTGTCAAACTGTTGCAAAGCATAGATGTCCTCCTAGGATGAGATGGGCAAAATAATTCAAACTTAAATTCACTTTAAAGTCTATTAATTTCAATCCAAGGTTACTAACCAATTAGAATATGAGTTATAATCGCCTTGTGCTAGGCAAAGTACTTTCAAGCATTAGGACTCGAGAAAATGGATTATCTAAGGTTGGATATTGCTACACTTCTCACATGTATGAAATTCACAGATTCTTGTTGCTACACCTGGAAGGCTTAGAGACCATACTGAGAATACTGCAGGTTTCGCAACAAGGCTGATGGGTGTGAAAGTCCTTGTACTTGATGAAGCTGATCGTTTGCTAGACATGGGCTTCCGTAAAGACATCGAGAAAATAATTGCTGCTATTCCAAAACAAAGGCAAACACTTCTGTTTTCTGCCACAGTTCCCGAAGAGGTTTCTTTTTATCTTTTGGTGTGCCTTTAACATTAGTGAGAACTGGATAGAAGTTTTGAATAAGTTGTTCAATTTGAAGGTTCGTCAAATCTGTCACTTTGCTTTGAAAAGAGATCATAAATTCATCAATACAGTTGAAGAAGGAGCTGAGGAGACTAATTCACAGGTGGACTTAATGTGAAATTTATTATGTAATTCTGGTCGTTTATGTCTCAATATTAATTTGTTGGATCATTTCAGGTCAGGCAGACACATCTGGTTGCTCCATTAGACAAGCATTTCCCCCTGTTATATGTCCTTCTGAAGGATCATATCGCAGACAATATTGATTTTAAGGTATGCTTTAATGTCCAGAAACCCGTGTCTGATTTTGTTGAGATTTTCTCCATTAATTTTGTATGTCATTTAGCCCTTGGTTTGTGTAGGTTATTATATTTTGTACAACTGCTATGGTCACAAGAATGGTAGCTGACCTTCTTGGTGAACTTAGCTTGAATGTTAGAGAGATCCATTCCAGAAAGTCCCAGAGTTACAGGACCAAGGTTTCTGATGAATTCCGCAAGTCAAATGGTCTTATTCTTGTGACTTCAGACGTGTCTGCCCGTGGAGTTGATTATCCTGATGTTACTCTTGTCATACAGGTTCTTTATTCCATTTTTTTACACGCAATTTAGATGTTTGGCCTTCCTTGGTGAAAAAAATTGCAAGTGTGTTAAGCACTCTATGCACAATCATTGAAGTTGAAGCATTGGAGTAGATTGATTTGATCTCTATCTTGTTTAGTTCGAACTTTTCTTGTACATTTAATTCTCAAGCTTTTTCCAGACATTAAAACGTTAACTTTTTATATTTTAATTAGTATTTTAATTAAGAAATGAAATCTCTGTTGCAACCCCAGGTGGGCTTGCCATCTGATAGAGAACAGTACATCCATCGACTTGGTAGAACCGGTCGGAAAGGTAAAGAAGGACAAGGCATCTTGCTACTCGCACCCTGGGAAGAATCATTCTTATCCACCATCAAGGAATTACCGATCACGAAAGCTTCAGTCCCTTCAGTGGACCCAGAGACAAAGAAAAAGGTACCCTTGTCCTGTTTTCAGAACGCAAGTTGCTGTTAGTTAACTGCATTAACGTTAAAAAAATAAAAGGGTTGCAATTTTTTTCTCGAGCAATTTCTGAATCTCTGCAATTAAACATTACTGAACAGGTGGAACGGGCCCTGTCTCGTGTGGAGATGAAGAGTAAAGAAGCAGCATATCAAGCCTGGTTAGGTTATTACAATTCCAGCAAGCTGGTGGGTAGGGACAAATACAGGCTTGTGGAGCTCGCTAATGAGTTCAGCCGAAGTATGGGACTTGACAACCCTCCTGCCATACCCAAGCTTGTTCTTGGCAAGATGGGCCTCAGGAATATCCCTGGTTTGCGCTCCAAGTAGTTTGGGCAACTAAACGCGCTGTAGGTAAACATAGCTAGCAAATTGTTGAGCAATTTCCTTATGAGTTTGAATTTGCTTATTTGCTAAGTATGTGAAAGTTCCTAATTTTTTTTAGGTGTTTTAAATGTAAATTCCTAAATTGTCAAAAGTTTGAAGAGAACCTGATACGACCTGCTAACCTTTGTTCAAGATACGACTCTTGCAAGGTCAAACTAAGTTCCAGTTTTAGGCTCCCTGTTCTTTAATTTTTAATTTGAACAATTTAAATGGAAGAATTCAATTTTATTCATTTAATAGCATTAATTTAATTGTTTGTGAGATTTATCCTTGTAATAAGTTTTAAAGTGAATTTTTTGTCCTTTGAATTTTATTGTATAGAATAATTGAAATTAAATGAACGTGTTTTCCAACTTTACCTCCATTAAAAAAAAAAAAAAGGAACTTTCAAATTGGTAAAAGTATTTTAAACGATGACACTTTCAAAAAAAAAAAAAAAAAAAAAAAAAAGAATAATGAGTTCTATTGGATCGAACTTATAAGAGGTAAGAAGAGTACACTACATCCGATATGCCCTTGGAACATTTAACTTCATGGAGCAATAGATTTTATTTTTCAGTGATCGGATTTTTTTTTTTTTTTCTCTACCCTCAATCCAAAACACATGCAAACTTTATGGATGATTTATTCCACTTCAAATTACAAATTTGATAATAACATTGCACTGGTACACCAACAGTAAAATATTAATTTAACATGTATAATAATTTTCACATTTTTGACAATTTACTAGTTATTAAATTGATATAATTTCAGAAATTGCAATGCTCAATAAAAATAATTTTAGAAATTGAAATATTCAATAAATAACATTTTATTAATTAAAATATTTAAAGAGTCAAAGTAAAAATAATTTAGAGTGCATTTATTCAATCATTTTTTGAGATATAAGACCTGAATTAATACTGCAAATTCACTCGCAACCTCCAATGGCCGGACTTAGCATCATCTAAACTATCACGAGTAGCGAGAAAAGAAAAACAGAGAAAAACAGAGCAAACCCCCTCTCCAGCTATGAATGAAACCAGAAAAATCTTTTTCCATCTATCTTTGGCGAGCGCACTGCTACAATGTTGACCTTTTTAACTTTTAAGCAAGAGTATATAAAAGCAGCTCTCGATTGAGCTTGTGCATCAAAATCAGTAATACAGCTTGACCGTGGGTAACAAAATCCTGAAAAGAAACTTATAACATTGTAAAATCCTAGATTCTAAACCTGCAAGCTTCTACATCAGTGGAGTTACAATGTGTTTGAGCCCTAATTAAAAACTAAAAACCGAGTCCTGCGTCCACCCCCTTTACCTCCAATCTGCTACATCCACGTAAAAAGGGCAGGTTAGAAGATGATTTATATAGTGTACAAACAAGCCGAAGCCAGCAGAACCAGAGGCCATCTAACAAGTACGAGGTGTCCCACAAGTTATCCCATTTTATGAATGAGGTGAGACCACGAGGGCCTCGTAGGAATTAGGTGGTTTCTCGTCATAGTTTCTCCCATCATTTACTGCTTGGTTCAGAAATGCAAGAGGTGGGAAATCCTCGTCTTTCAACTGATAATTCCTTTGAGCCACTGATCTGGCAATAAAATCAAATGCCCCTGTTAAGATAATAAATCAAAAACATCACAAAACAGTTCCAGTAAAATAATAAACAACTAATATATGGTACTACTATATGCTGTAACAGCAGATCAGAACATAGAATTATAGCACCTATAAGCATATTGTCTTAATTAAGTAATTTGTAATCTTAAGGCAGAAATGAATTATTATTGTAGAACTACCTCAGTACTATAATTCTAAAACACTGCCACTTATCCATAAGCAACTTCGCCCCCTGCCACTCAGAAACCTTGCACTTAACAAACAGAATGATGACTACCTCTGAAGATGAGGCGAAGAAGGCTGATCTGGTGAAGATCGTTGGGCAGAGCTATGGTGAAATCTTTGGTCCTCAAATGCCCCACTTGATCGAGTTGCCTCATTTAGATGTGGTACCTCATTTACACCTGAGAAACCCACAGGCCCAAGAGATCCAAACTCAAGCTGTTCTGCAGGAGAACCAAAACCAGCAGTATGATCATAAGGATATAGCATTAGGACAGGTGGAAAGGTAGAACCATTTGATGAAACTCCACTGGGACTCATGGATTGTAGTGGGTACATGCCATATGCCAAATTGGCAGGACCACTCTGTGAAGGGCTAGAACGGATTGGACTGTTCTGAGACTGGTATGAAGGGAAATTATCATGTCTATGTGAGCCCCATGTCCTATCAGTTCGACTCTCATTTGCTGCCAACCGATCATGCCTTGAGCTTGACTTCTCAGCCTGGTTACGATTGTGGCTACGCCCAGCAGCTCGAGGCTTTGAATTCACATTCCAATTCCCCTCCCTATCACCATGGTGGTCACTTCTATCATAACTGTAATTTCCCTTTCTGCTAGTTGTAGAATGCCGGTCTCGAACCAATACCTTCTAAAACAAATCCGAAATTAATTGTGACAAAGAAATCGACGAAGGTCATAAAAAAGGTATTCAGTAAAGTAATGAATCTTCAAATTCTTTTTAGCGGCAATAGATGAGGGAACACAAAAATCCCGAAACTTCAAGGACTGTACATCAATAATGGCACCAACAGACACAGAGCAGACATGTTTATAGTTTAACAAACCAATGTGCTGATCAATTTAAGAGACCATAAAACTTCTTGTTTGTGTATAGGTGACTTGTGTGTGTATAACATAATCATTTGAAAAGGATGCATCAATTAGTTAATGATAAGCCCCTCTAGACATGCCGCCTGCTCTCCAGAACCGCTGAAGATTTTCTAATTTTCATTTATTCCAGTTCTATTTTTGTTCTTTTTCATGAGGGCTATTCTCCAATCAAATGGTATAGGTTTGGACAACCAAAATATTGCAGGTATGAGGCCTGAGTAGTAAATTCCCGAGAATAACTAACAGACTAAAACAAGCTATATACTTTTCAACAGGACAGTATACAGAGAAGTGAAAGAGAGATGTGAAAGGCTTAAGTGGTATACTTTTCCTTATACATTGGCCTATATCGAGTGAACTCTAAATAGTTAGGCATATTTCTTTTGCCTGCAATATTTAACCAGTATCCAGTTATCATCCATCCAGTAAACTAAACCTAGTAACACAAGCAGCTGAGCATGTCACAATGAAAGATCGTACAACCATTCAACTATAACAAGTGGAGAAGTAAACAGTGTTGTAAGAAATGTGAAATCATGCATGTCAAATAATCTAAACAGTAAAATAAGATGCTATTACAAATCAAGATGTTCGAGTGCAGAAGTCAAGCGTGTGGTGAGAAAACTGTAAACATGGATGTTAAACATGTTAGACAGTAAAAAGACATTAAAAAACAGATGAAACTCTTTCAAACTGAATAGGAGTAAAATGTTCAAGTGCAAAACTAATAAAAACATAAAAATGACAAAGGAAAACATTGATGCAGAAAAGTATCTTACTGGATTTGGCAGGTAGGTACCAGTCCCACTACGATATCTTGGCAGTTCATCAACATAATGTTGGTAACCAACCCCAGGTCTATTAGAAATCGATTGTAGAGGAGCAACAGGAACAAGACGTGGTCCATAACTCATAAGCTGAGTGAAAAGATTCATATTGTTTGAAAGAGGTCTACCAGGACCATCCCATGGAAAACGGCCCTGTAAATATACAGGTGGCACCACAAGAGGCGAAGAATAAGCTAAAGTTCCAGGATACCGTGAGTTTTGGCAAAAACGTCCATATTGCAAGTTTTGCCAGTGGCTGGCAAAATCACTATTAAGAATGTCAGATTTGTGCTCCAACGGCTCAACTGAAGCAACCCTTCTCATAGAATCAGAAGTACTTAACACCTCAGATTGATCAAGTCCGTCAGAAGAATCAAAATTCTGACCAGAATCACTGTTATCTACAACTTCCTCTACATTAAATTGGCTTGTTGATGCATCAGAAGCTCCTGTCTCAGTAGGAAAGTTGTAAACTGGAACCATAGTAAAAAATGGAACTGGTGGCCCTGTAGCATAAAATGTAAAAGGAAGAACCCCCGAATTATCAGCAGGTCTTTGTCTTGAACCAGAACCTAAGATCATTGGAGCAATAGGTATCAATGACTCAGATACACTTGTCTGTGCTGTTTCATATCCAGGAATTTGATGCCTTGGAACATGCACAGCAGCAGAATGAGGTCCTACGCTTCTTTCTGTCATTTCAGGCCCCATGGCGGATACTGGATTCCACTCTTTGTTCTCATCTTCTGCCTGATTTGACGGATGTTCAGAGACATTCTTACCTTTCCCATAACCAGCAGATGGCACTGTGGAAGCTGTTGCTTTCCTATTTCTTTTTTCCCTTGTCGATTTTGATGCCTTAGCAGGTGATCCATCCCACGAACTCTCAGAAGAGGTTTTGCTTCTCAAAGAGCTAGTATTCACAGTAGGGAAGGACCTTGAACCAGCAATTCTGTCATCAAAATAAACTTCAGTACCTTTGTTTTCTTGATAAGGGGAAGTATCTACATGATCTTCCCTCATTGATCCTCGAGTGTCTTTACTAGACTTCTGCTGAACTCTTGAAGAGATAACAGAGGCACTCATTCGAGATGAAGGAACAAAGTTATAACTAGCTGAAGTGGACTGCTGGTTATCATCCAACTGATGAATTTCAAAGCTTCCATTGTCCAGATCAAATCCACTGGTGGAGCCCCTATCTGGCTCATGCCAGAAATCATGATCAGCCTCTGCTGGGTTCATTTCTATGGAACCAAAATTCTCATTACCAGGTTCGACTGAATCATCAGTATTTGAAGACAATCCTATGCCAGGAAAATAATGGGTCAGTGGTGAAGAAACTAAGCCCTGAGGAAGTTGCATATTTGTGCCCCAAGGATGATCCATCATGGGAATATTTGTGGGTACCATTCCACCCAAATTTCTTTGTGGGCCATACCCCATTGAAGCTATAACAGAAGGTGAGATTGAAAGAGGGATGTGACTTGATGCCAAATTCAGTGGAAGATGAACCGGTCCATTAAAACCAAGACCTGAAGAAGATGCCATTATGTTCACAAAATCTTGTTCTTCCTGATGCATCCCCTGAGTCCCAAGGCCAGATGCAAATTCTTCACCAGCAACACCCATGCCTGACTCATCATGGTAACTGTTTGAATCTGCAACAACATCAAGGCTCTGACGAGATGAGGCATGTCTAATGGATGAAGGATCATCAGTTAAAGATCGATTATCATGGCTTCCCAAATTATCAGATTCCAGGTTCTTCCACCTGCTGTTATCTAGCCTAGCCGAGGAGATCTGGCCTTTTCCAGTTTCTTGGGCTCTGTTACGCTTTACTTGTGAAGAAACTTCACCATAAGTCTCTGTGAGCTCGGGACTAGAGCGCGTCCTTGCAAAAAGATATCTTCCCTGAATATCACCAACCAAGTTATCAGGTTTAGAACTTCTTTGGTTTTTCTCTGCATGTGGGCCTTGTACACCATGATTATAACTGCTTCCCCTTCTAGATTGATCAGTTGTCCTTGTGTTGTTTGGGTTAATATAAGACTTTTGACTTTGACTACGAGAAACTACAGAAACTTCAGTACTTCTGGATGAGCTTTCTAAGAGATGATTACCATGCTGAGAGGGAGCACCACGCGACCTGTGTGCCCCATCAACTTGAGCTTCATGGCCAGAAATTTTGCTGTTTGAATTGTTCCTGATATTATCAGACCCATGAGAGAGGTCAGGAGTTGACAATCTCAAGCGCCACAAATCATTCCTTGGTGCATCAGGACGCTGACCAGTACCATGTCTGTCCCAGGTGTTCAAAAAGAACTGATTTACTTCAAAAAATATGTCTTCCTTTGGGCAATCAAGTAACCTTGCAAGCCTTTTAGCGCCAAATGCAAATGCACTACGTATCCTAAAGAAATTACCTGGAAAAAATATGTATTATTTAAAGAGTATAAAGTTACTAACTATGCAAAAGGATTTGTTAGGAAAAAGAATCAGCATATTAAAGGAATAAACATTAACAGAAGAATTGGATGTCTGCATAAAAAATTCAACAATAATCAGCTGATGTGGAATACTTCTAAAACAACTCGCTTCTCCGCTCACAGAACCTACCAACACTATTCTCTCACTCTCCCCAACCTTTCTCTTATTTCTCTTGCTATCGCTCTTTCTCTCTTCAGACACTACATCCAAAATTTTTTATTTTTCTATTATGAAGTTTTTTGGTTGACTTGAGATGAAGATAATTTTGATTTAAACTTAATGCGGAATTATAAATTTTTTTCAAATTTCATCTCTTAGAACCTTTCACGGGAGTGCCACATGAGAGGCACATGACTTTTTTTTTTTAATTATAACAGTCATTTGCCCATTCATTATTCACATGACAAGTAAAACACTTACAATAGTATCTCAATTCATCATAGCAAATTCAGTCTCTAGAAATGTGCATTGGTACTTTACAGTAAATCTTCTAGTTAAATAAAATAAATTAATAAATAAATAGTATCCACAATATCATTATCCCATATATTAAAAATTTTCATAAATCATCCTGCTATTGCTAGACAGCTTCAAACAAATGGCTAAATGACACCAAGTGAGATGTGCGGCCAAGTACAAAGAAAAGAGAACATCAATTATAAGAGGAATCAACAAAAGCTCTAAATAGCAGATGCATCAGCACAAAGCTGTCCAAAGCAGGCCACAGTTCTCCCAAGCAAAGATTTTCTCTGTACAGCTTTATTTAATAGATTCAAGACCAACTTGCAGCAGCTTCTGACCATAATCACTCATTTCTGAAGCTATTAATTTGCAACCACTATTTGTTTTTTGACATAAGAAAATATTATTGAGAAAGAAAGAAATGAAAGTACACAATGGGCTCAAACAACTGGCACATATAAAACAAAGCTAAAAAGAGTAATGCCCTCCAAGCAAGTTGGATAACATTCAGTAAGCCCCTCTAAGAGCTCGGGAAGCATAAGCCACCAAACAAAACCCCACCTTCTCCCACAACAACTAATGGATTTCAGAACATGTATCAAGAGAAACACCAAAATGGATAGTGTGTTCTTCAATCGCATTAGGTGCACAATTATAATGAAATTAAAACCTAGACTATACAGTAAAGAAAGATGGCCAAATCACGATGTACAATAATATTGTTGTAAAGGCCATAAAATGCCAGCAGATAGAAAAGACATGAAACCAAGTCGTGAATCTCAATGATACTTCAGCAGTAATAAAAACTAACACTAACAGAGTTCTATTTAAATACCTTTACTAACACTACGTCCAAGGTTGTTGTTTACACGCAAAGGATCTATAACATTGAAGTGCTTTGACATGAAAGGTTGCCCTTGATTTTCCAGGCCACCAGGATAAACAGCATATACTGCACTGCAGGCCTCAAGAAATAATTTGCTAAGCAGTAATTCTCCACCATCCTTTCGAGGTGGTTCCGCTGCAAAGCATTTGAAGGAAACACTTGATATTGAATTGGTAAACACTTAAGAATGCTCACTGACACATTAATCCAAGCGACTTGAAGCAATGAAATATATATATATATATATATATATATATATTGACAAATTTTGAAGCAATTAGGTATACCTGTCACTTCTGGAAGTGAATGGATGGGTACAGGACCCCAGAGGCTAACACAAAAATTGTCCCAATCAAACTTACTGAAGAACTCAAGAAAACGGTACAGGACCTAGAAATGCAGGGAAAAATCAGATGAATGAAAAAAGGAATACATCAGGTAAAACAGTAATATATGAAAAAACACCTCAAGAGGTCCAGCAAAGGAATTGTTGAAAACATGAAATATGTAGAGAACTAAGGTTTCCAGAGCATAAGTCGAAATCAATCCATGGTGAGCACCCAAAATACGACTTTCATAATAACACCAAGCCTTTATCAATATAATGCTCTTCTTGAATAAATGATTTTGATTTATCAAATGGTCAACCTACAAAGGAGAAAGCCTTATCAGTTCAAACTACAAATTGCATTACCATTTGCAGTTTCCTAAAGCAAGATTCTGTACAGATGTTCATAACACACAACTAACCTCCTCGAGGAAACAAAGAGTGCATAGCCCACCAAGCTGATTAAACGATATGTCTACTACAATATTTTCCACAAGACATTTTATTATCTTCACCTGTATGTTCATTCAAATGAAAATGCCATCAAATATACCATCAAGAATTGCATTGTATAACAAAATAATGAAGGCAGTCAGTAACTTTCGTTGAAATTAAAAAATCCATTTACTTTCAGCAAAAAGCGCCTTTTGAAATGTACTACTACGACAACACAATTTTTAAAATGTACTGTCCAAACTTGGAATAAAACTCAGCATTCAAAATAAATAAGTAGAAAACAAAATTCTAGGGCATTAAATAGTAAAACAAAAGTTGCAAACAGAGTCCTATATGCCATTAATAGTGTTGACAAAGATTTCATCCAGTATCCTTATGAAGGACATTTGGTAAGTAATGGCATCTCATTGTCAACCAACTGCATAAGAATAAATGTGGCCCTACTCATCATCACTGCTTATCAATATATCATCCCATCCTAAATATCAACCAGAAATCCCTGCACTAACTCTGACAAGAAGAAAGCATTAAAAATGCAATTGTTAAACAAACCATGAGGTCAACTGATCTTCATCTTTAGGATTACTCATCCATATCCTATCACAGGCTTTGCCGGAGGCATGTGTTAAAGAGTTCATATATGCAGTTTTCATTATTATTCATTTTTCACAATCTGAAATTTCATTATTGTTTATCATAAAATTCTTCCAGTCTGTAATTTAAACATTTGTATCTACTTTTCCCCCGATATCTTAACCTTTTTCCACGCAAATTGAACTACCAGGTTTTGGGGGCCTGTCATTAGAGTGAATAGCACCTAACAAAGCTACAAAATAATTTCTATATCTGACAATTGTGATACAACTACAGAAATTGGAATATTAACCAATCCCGCTGATTACTAGTCCAGAATAGTTGGACAAAATATTACACGGCTTAGTGCCACTCCATTTTCAACATCAATAACCATCCAAAGAAAAAAGAGCCCTTAAAGCACCAGGACCCTTGTCACCTAAGGCATTTGCTCAAGTAAAGTAGGCATTGCTTCAAAAAACTGATTAATTTATACAAAACATCATTATCATTTTCCTATTCTTACTGATTCCTCCTCCTACCTAAAATTGTAAAAAGACACCTTGGACTTAATAGAATCTAAGGAAAGGACCTTTAGCATTTTATAATAGATATCTCATGCTTTGCCACGTTTGCCTCTCTAGTCCACAATGTATAAGTGAAATTAATAACTCAGAACTTAGATTAAAAATAAGCATCAAAGGAATGAGTCAAGCACCTCGAGCACCTAAGCACCAAGTGCCTCAGCTCATGTGCTTGCCTATACATTGCCTTAGTGAAAGTCACCTAACCAAGAACTAGTTGAGGTACTTTAGCAGCATCTTGCCTGCCAGGGTACCTAGTCAAGCACCTGGCTTACCTTTGTCACATTGGCAATAGCAAAAATATCTTAAAGGAGAAAAAACAAGAAAAGAAAGAAGATTGCGAGGAGAGGGAGATGATTAGAATAACAAAAGAGTAATGGGTAACAAAAGGGACCTACTTCTGCCTGGATGTACTGAACCTCTTTCACACGGAATTCAGCATTCTCATTCTTCTCTTCTTTCTCCAGCGTATCACGAACCTGATGAGCCCATGTTTCTTTCAAATTTTGATTCTTACTGAAAGCTGTTAAGTCAATGTCCCCATCAGGCAAATAAGTCTTAAGGGGTACAGACCCAAAGGTGAACACCTATAGACAACAACAATAATGCATAAATAACAATGTAAGAACTCATACAATTCTGCAACAAGGTAATAACTGAAAGCATTGTTCACTTCCATAACATGAATTCTCAAATCACTATTATCATTGCAATTATTCACAAGTTTGGCTTCAACCAGTCTATTCATTTTTGTTTCAATTACAACATATGCATACACCCCATAGGACAATGATAATGCTAAACCACCAACTCCCTCACTGCCTTCAACTTGACGATAGTCAAGTTAAACTCATTGTATATCATATTCAATTCCCCTTCACTCAAACTTTAGATCATTGCCTTGGCTTGCAAATGTGACCCACACCGATTACATCTCCATTTCAATAATCCTTGCTTAGAGATGAGATTATGTTCTATCTCCTTACTTCCAATAATTGGACTGAGGCAATCATCTCCACTTATGATGATACTATCCAAACGCAAAAAGCCACACGTTAAGTAAAAATTAGTACATAAGCTAGACAGCACAAATGGACATATGCAATGTACCTCGCAGTGAAAGCACTTCTTGATGAGCCGCTGCACATAATCTGCAACAGCATTTCTGCGCTCTTCTGAGGGCTCGTTTGGCTGAATGCAGGAAATGAGCTCTGCAGTTCTCTCTTCCGCCTTCAACCATCGTTCCGAGTCAAGTACTCGGATCACAGAGGCCGCTTCATTAGGCAATAGGCCGTTTGGCAATAGCCTCTCATGCTCGCCCATGCAATCCTAGACCCTTTACCCCCTTCTCTTACACGCTAGTCAATAACTAATACCCAAAACCAACTCCTATCTCAAAAAAAAGTAAGAGCACTTATAATAAAAACATGAAAGCAGGTACAATACAACAACATAAAGCCAAAAGGATTATACAAATATTTACTACTGCATTAATTTCCAGATTGTGATTATCAGGTGAATCCGTTTCCTAAGAAAGAAACTTTCCGATTAGAAAGCAAATGGTAAGTAGTGTAATTTCGGTCAAAATTTTGGGTCTGGTCAAAAACAGATATGTAAAGTACAAAAGTACAGAAACCTTTCAGGGAAGGAACTTCAATTTCCAAAAATTTAGAAGTATCCGGTAAGAAGATGGAGATGGTATAAAAGCAATGAATGAAATCTATAAACTATGAACAAAAATGAAAACCCTAGAAATCAAATATTAAAAAACCCTAAAAGAGACACTAAATTGGAGATAAAAAATGCAAAAGGGTCAGATTATCAAAACCCTAGGCGAAATCTCTTCAATCCGGT
The DNA here is from genome assembly GCF_041381405.1 of Jatropha curcas. Lineage (NCBI taxonomy): Eukaryota > Viridiplantae > Streptophyta > Magnoliopsida > Malpighiales > Euphorbiaceae > Jatropha > Jatropha curcas. The sequence continues at coordinate 28,305,627 of NC_143155.1, forward strand.
GTAATGGTTAGGTGTCGGCGAATCAAAATAGTAATATTAGAAGCGCGCTTGCCAGTATGGAATATTAGAGCATTAAAGAAATGTTGCAGAGGAGGAAGGGATGGTGGGAATGATCAATATTAGGTTTTGTGGATACACAGAGAGAGATAGAGGGGTGTTTGGACAAGAGAATTAGGGATTCTGGACGCTAGTGCCTAAAGACAACAACGCCTTGACGTTAGAGGTAAAAAATTGTGCATTTTAAGGGTTTTTCTTTCTCTAAAATGATTTTAAAATTGAAATTTATTAGAGAGAGGGTTATACAATCCGGGTTCCGGAAGGGAAGACAAACAAGTAGATAGAAAAATACCAACACCAATGATAATAATAACCACATAATTCTACTAATTAATAAAAAAAATTAATAATTTGATGGCTGGTATGTAAATAATTGTAAATTTAATTATGGACTAATGGGCCAATATCAAAAGCGAGTAGTAGTTCAAAACTAAATCCGGCCCAAACTTGAAGGGTCGGTCTTTAACTGACCCAAGTTCGCTACTTCCTCAACCGCTGAACCGCGCCCTTAACTTTCCACGATCTCCTAAAACGACAATGAAAATATTAGAGAGAGAAGGATTCAAAAAATGAAAGGTACATTGCAAATGCAGAATCAGAAAAAAAAAAAAAAGAAAAAAAAAGGCCTGAACACCTAACAATAACCTTTCTCTTTTCTACTGGACCTTGTAGTTGATCACCGAATGTGGAATCTGATATCCTTATTCTTTGGATTTTGAGTCTTCAGTGCAATTTCAGATTAAACACGATAGGCGAGGAGACTACAGGTACAACATCATCGTCTTCTCTTTACCCTTATCACCACCGTCTTCTTTCTCTAAGCCAAACTTCTAACACGTCAATTCTCTCACATGCAAGTCCTGCACGTCTCTTCTTATTATCCAAACGATCCTCTCGTCCTCAAATTTGATGCTCTTCTCCCATAAACTCCTCCGATTCGGTTCCCTCCTCCGGCAATGGCTTCTCCAGGTTCAACTTTATTACTAACCCTTTCTTTCTTTTTGCATTTAATTTGATGAAGAGAAATTTCATTTTTTTTCATTTTTTTTTTTTTTTTGTTTGTAGTAATTTTTGCACTATAGAAGGACCGGAGACTATAGGATTTTGTGCAGATGCAACTTCAGGAAATTCAAGATGATATAAGGAGTAGACGCGATAATATCTTTTTGCTATTTCTCCATTTATTCATGTTTTAAATTTAAATTCCTGCGTTCTATTTCAGCGTTTGTGATTAGGTGAGGAGAACACTTTTAAAGTTCTGTTTCCTTGTCTATCTTGTGCTCAAGCAAGCTTTCTACAGATCTCCCCATTTTTCCCTCTTCACTTACTCAACTCTGCTGCATGTCATTATCAATTTCTGCATTCCCAACACTTGATGATGTTATGTTTTTCTATTATTGTAAACTAATCTATTTTCCTCCATTCTGTCTCACAACACCACACAAAGAACAAGTATTATTTTGCACGCGACCAACCTACACTATGAAATACAGAAAAGGATGACCGAGGAGGGTAAATGATATATTTTTTTATTTCAAGATCATTCAGGCGTGACTATGTTCTCTGTAGTATGTGCACGTTGTTTCTTCTCATTAATGTTATTAAAAACATTCTTTTATTGCTTTTTAACACTTTGTACTATTTTGTCATATTCTTGTCATTTAAGGCAATGATTTGTAATAAAATGCCTGTTATTACCCAGTTAACATAATATGCATGACCTGGTTCCATGAATGATTGAGATAGAAAAGGTTGATTCATTTGCGATTGATGAACTGCCTGCAGTGTCAAACTAGGAAATATTTATGTTTTGTTGTCCATAACTTTGTTAAGCTACTTCTATCGACTTCATGGGTTCAGGTTTCTTAATTATACTGTATAATCTGTGCTAGCAAGATCGAACACATGAATCACTCTGTATGCAGAATTTAATTCTATGATAGCATCCTTATCCTGTTGCCAACGACTTTATTTCCTAGCACCTCCTCACAGTTTTTAGAAGTCTTTTGATTTAATAGCAAGTCTGAGTCGATATTGCTACGAAAGGGAGGAAAATCTCTGCTCAAAATTTTCAGTATCTTTTCTATAAGAAACACTTTGAGTTTTTGTGTGTTTGTTAGTTCTGAATAATATGCACACATAGAGTGTTTTGTTTATCATGTCTACATATTGTTAGAGCTATACAACAAACAGATTTAAAAGAAAAAAAAGAAACATTATACCCTGGATTCAGAGTCGACTTTGTATAATGTTTGGAGAACCCCTGTAAAATTACGTCATACAGTGATTGCCTCTTTTGTCACTAATTTGCTGCTCTCTAAATTATTTTCATGATTCCATGAATGTGGAGACGGTGAAGCAAGTAGTGGCCACAACAGATTTCTCTCTTTTCTTACTCTGCGAATGACCTTTTTTGTACTTTGCCTTAAAACCCCATTCACAGCCTTCAGATAATTGCTTGAGTCATGATCTCTTAAGATTGTACCTTCTGAACCATAGGCTGTAGGATCGCTTAGAGTCTCCAATGGATGCGGACAATTGAGAAATGCATTTAGCACAGTTGTAGAGTATCCACATTGTGTCTTGTCTAATGCATAGAGAGCACTTCCTGGAGGGAGGAGAGGATGTGGTGGAGATGACTTCTCATCAGGTTGCAGAATGAATAATTTACCGAGTGGAGAGTACAACAGTTTCTGAATAAAAACCCAAGATAAATTGAATAAGGAATTTGGACATGTTTTCTTTTAGGTTCTGAACATTTATGTTTAAAAAAATAAGATAGTATTTATATTTAAAAAGATAAATTATATGGTACATTTGTTGGAAACTTCACATTGGAGGTACATGAACCCCATGAATTTGAGCAAAATTTACATATAGGTTTTGGAGGGATGAAATGTTAGTGGTCAAAATAATTGAGCTTTTAATTAGAAAGGACCTCATAAATCTGAGGAAGTTCTTATAGATGGTTTCGAAGATGCAAACTTAGAGGTGACTGAGGAAATACTTACATTTTTTATTAGACAAGGGTGTGACCGGAATGAACCATTTAAGCGCTTGAGGACTTGAGCAACTTGGTTGGGGTAGTTGCAAGAGAAAGCTCTTGGGACAATATCCCTATGCATCATCACACTATGAACATGGCCATCTTCCAACCCCAAATTACTCAGTATCTTGTGGCCTCCACAGAATACGAATGGTGAGCCAAAAGTAACCACTGGACGAAGAGTGGAGGGCTTGACTACCTTCCTGGTCAGTAGCATCAAGTTGACCAAAAGAGAGAGGCTACCCCCAAGGGAATGGCCAGTAAATTGAAGCTTTGCACGTTCTCCATGTCTAGTCAAATGGTCAATTATTACTGGCATGAACTGTTCATATATTCCTTTTGCTGCTTCATAAATTCCTCTGTGAACAAGCACTTCTGTCCCCTGTGATAACAAAATATATATTGATATATTGGTCTTTCCTCTCCTAATTTGCCATATGAATAGTCATTTGAAGTACCCAGTTGGAACAGTAAGAAGTTGCAGTCAATGCTCACCTCAAATTTAGTAGGTTCAAAGAAGAGATTTGCTTGCCAGGATGCCAAGGAGTCAGATCCCTGCATTTTGCACCATTCTACGCATTAGGGATCTCTCATATTGCTGTTTTTATTTCAGATTATATTATCATTCCCTGTGTGAAATTTATTTTTTATGCATTGGTTTGCTAAAGCCTAGAGGAGCAATCTTTGACTGATATATGCTATCTAATGTCTCTTTCTTGCAGATTAAGATAGATGGTGAAGGAATGATTACCTGAATTACAAAGCAACAAGTATACGTGCTTAAGTCATCACAAACAAACCATTCACAAGGTGATGAGTGAAGTGACTGTAGGGACTTTGCTGCCTTCTGTTTTTCCTCCTCCCCAGCTGCAACCACTGCAGTCATTGTTGATGCTGCCACTGCTGCAGCCACCTCTGATTTGTATACTCGAGGTGAGTTTTCTCCCCACTCATCTGGTTGGGCTACTCTTCTGTGTGAATCTGCACATTCATTCTTATCCTGCAATGCAGAGCTACAAGATGAATAGACTTTTGTGCGTGATTGGACGTAAGATGCTGCTGATGCTGCAATCTCATAAACAGACGAGGGAAGTGCGCGCTTCTTCTGCTTGGAGTCCTCATCTTCCTCCAATTTGGATTTGACAAGGGAAGCAACAGGTAAATATGTAGAGTCCTTGACAAGTTTTGCTTTTACAGCAGCTGCCTCTGCTTTCTTTTCCAAGGAAGACGTTACAAATCTTAGCCCATAGTATCTTCTCAAATCCATGGCCTGCAAATTGATAGATGAAGTACTTATGTGAACTAGATAATTTTATCTGCATGTTTGTTTGAAGCTTTATTTCTTCGGGAAGGTTGGGAAACTACTGAGGCTTATGCTTTCTTTGGATCAAACAATGAATGAGAAACGAACGGAGAGGGAAATTTTCTTGAAGCTGCTTGACTAATATACTTGCCTTTCTTGTCCTTATTGTTAAAATCCAAAACTGAAATCTTCATATAAGTTAGTTAATGCTGTGCAATTAACTAAAGAATGCCTGAATTTGGTACACATACACAAAGTCCAGAAGCGCACAATTCAAAAAATGGGGACTATCTAGATTCTAGAGCCATTAGTTGCGGAGGACAGATAAGAGAAAGTAGTACATATCCTTCAGTAAGTTGCAACCTATTGATAAAGATTCTATCTGTAGTTCTATGTAAATTCTATACTCTCTGAATTTGCAGTTCAACTATGAAATCAGAGAAGAAATTAGGTGTGATTTAATCATTTGCCTATTGAAGATAGGGAGATCACGGAGCTTCCATGAAGAGATAATATGGACATTATTAAGCTAGCTTATGCCTTGCACCTCAGAAAATGAGAGCATTTTTTGAGAAAATATTACTTTAGGATCTCCAATATATCATTGTAGAAAACAAGTAGGCATACCTTGATCTCAGGTATGACATAAGCCATGTTGCACAAGAAGGCCAGCTTCGAGAATCGCTTTGTATCAGACCATGGTACATGAGCCAAAAATCTTGAAAATGATTCACGATCATATTTCATTTCTCCTTCTTCCTTTTCTAAGTTATAGTCCACCATGCACCCATCCTCATCACCATCAGAACTGCAGTCACAATTCTCTTCCACATCACAAAGCTCATCTCCATCTACATCCTCTTTTTTCTGCCTGTTTTTCCAATGACTGCTAATCTCCATTAGCCTCTCCAACCAATTTCCTCTCTTGACCTCCTCTTCTTCATCGCTCTCCTCTGAACTGTCACCTGTATTGACATTTTTCTCCACTGTATCCATGTCTCTGCTTGTTTCTGGATCAAACAGAAATGATCTAATTGAGTTTGGGATTATGGAGCTTGAAATTTGGAGTGGAAAAATCCCAAACGAACGGCTGTTCTTTAGCTTAGGCTGTATTGTTTCTGCATGTATGTGGTTGACAGAACAACACAGGAGGTTCTCTGATGAGGATCTTCGGAGTATGGCTTGCTTGTGCAGATCTTTGCCAGATTCTGATCGACGGAGGCCATTATGTTCTTTGAAGACATCTTTGGTGGTCATGGTTGCTGGACAGGAAGAGAGAGTCACTGAAGTGCATGCCATGGCCTGTAACAGGTCGTTGCTGCAGTGATTCTAACGAGAACATATAAGTGAAGAGTCTGCCACCTGGGTTAACTTGAAGAACAATGCGCCTTGTTGGTTTTGCAGATTTCTTGAAAACAGATCAAGGTGCCATAGTAGACTTTATAAGGACAGTAGGGGCAACCATATTCCTAGGAAACAACGATAATATTAAGATGCCAAAATTTCTTGCTCTCTAGTCAAATTACTAACTTAATGACATGTTTAAAGATTATAACAATGTGTGGGAAAAGGGTATTAAGAGTCGTTAGATTTTGTCACTTTGTTGTGAAGATAGGACATGTAGTTATGTTCGAGACCCTGTTCTCATTAATCGTGGTCAGGGCAAGTTAAAACAAGCTGCTGATACTTCCAATTTTGACCAAACCACCATATGTCCTAGACATTATAGTCGATAAATCCTGTACTTGAATCCAACTTCTTATACATCATCCTTTTCTGACTTTATTCTTAATTATATGATTCTCTGCCTCCTATATTATAAATTATATAGAATTTATGAAAAAGAGTTCCACATCTCTAATTTACTGATGACAGTTCGTGGGGAAAGAGTAAAGGCAAAAGATGCCAATTTTTACATTGCAATTATATGATAAGTTTTACATTGTTGATGAATTTTTTTTTTAAAAGAAGTTTGCCCAAATAGTGTAGAAATAGAATTTTTGGGCATCTTTGAAAATTGTTTAGGCTGCTTTAAATTTTTAATAGTGAAAATTATGAGAAGATTTCACTTTTTTTTTTTTTTTTTTTTTTTGTAAGGCAAAAATCTCAGTATTGTTAAATATGAAGAAAAAAAAAAAAGTGATGAAGTGCTATAACCAGAAATCACATGAAAAGGTTCCAATATTGTAAGAAAAAATAATTAAGTAGCCTTGTGCCTACAAAAATCTCACCTTTTATATAGTTGATCTCAAAGGGAGGTGGAGGTCCCTCTCCCTCCATTTGTTTCAATGTCAGTGTCCCAAAGGCTTAAAAATTTCCGTCCTCAGCTACCTGCCACATCTACAAAACTTAAATTCTAGCAATTATACGTAACAAACCTATGCAATTTCATTTAAAGAATCTATAACATTTTAACCCTTCACAATTTGCTGATTGTGTATGAAATGAAAGTACACGATATTTATCAAACATTCGGAGGTTAAGATCAAAATTACATAAACATAAGTCGTACGGTAGATGCCGTCGAGAATTTTTCTTTTACTTTTTTTCTTTTAACATCAAATCAAATACTATATTATATGCATGTGTCTATTCGTTATCTTTTCACTACACAACTGTTAATTGTATTTTTATTAAGTTATATCTAAAAGGTATAATATTAAATATTATTATAAAGTTCCGTGTATTAATTAAAGAATGTTAAAATATTAGAGATAGTAACTGCCTGCTTCATGTGTGTATATATATATTTAAAAGATAATCATAACAGTAATACCGAAAAAGAAAAGGATAATCATAACAGTGATGTGATATGATTGAGAGACATTTCAAATTTCTGTTCTGTGCAAATCGCAATAGCCAATAGTAATGAAATCTTTTTTCTTTTTGTCTATCGTAATTTTCATCAATTGATTTGAGATTGAGAATGTAACATTAGAAACAGACAAACACACGAGGTCAAAACAAAAGCTAAAGCTACCTAAATCGTGAAAATCCCAGATCCATTTTAAACCTGGATTGTAAATACCAATGCACAGAAGATCGGATATTCCATCTTCAAGTGTCAAAAAAAGAAAATTTACGAAGCTAACAGAATTATGTTTATTCAATGCTTATCAAGCTCAAACAAACTAAAATTATAGCAATTGGGAAGATTACGCTGATAATTACCTTCAATATTACTCCTTGATGTTTCTCCCGCGATGGACCGTATATATAACAGCAATGCAAGTTGATCCAACACTAAAATATTTCACTTCCTGTCTTTCCTCCAATCAAATTTCGAAAAAAGAAGAAAAAAAAAAAATATATATATATATATAGAGAGAGAGAGAGAGAGAGAGAGAGAGAGAGGTAACCAACGATAGAGGACTGTAGCTATGACTATAAGAGAGAGATTTGAGCTTCTGAAGAAGATTCTTTGTATATGGCAGGGATTTCTTTACATATACATTTTGCGTTTAAGAGAATATTTTTATAATGTATGCATCAACAAATGTTTCATTAGATGGATCTCTGGCTTCTTGTCACAGATGGAGTTAGGTGTCCTTGTGTGTGTCTCTCTCTATATATGTCTGTGTAAAAGATGAATGAATCGGCGAAAGAAAGAGCCCCCCACGAGGGAATCAATTCACGTGTTGATTGAGTTCAATGAGGTGGCACTTTTCTTCTTGCCAACTCTTCGACGGTCTAATTTTTCATGGACGTAAATGACCTTGCTGTTCTTTAATTGCGTTGCAAACGCTTATTTTTTGAGGCAAATAGTTTGATTTAATTTATTAAAAAATAAGAGCTTAAAAGTTAATCGTAAATCACTTAGATAGACTTCCTTTATAAAAAATAAGAATCAGTGAAAAATAAATTATATGTTTTTTTAATTGCAACTAAGTCGTGCAGAAGACAACTTTTGGCATCCAAATGTCTTTGGGGTATTCTCGTCATCCCAAACGAGAGGCTACAGACGCTGCAGAGTGCAGACGCCAGTCATTTGCGAAGCTGCCTTGCCTTCCAGCCAAATGTGCGGTTGCATGAGCCCCCCACTCCCAGCAACCACCACGTCAATAGACACACATGCGGCTCCGGCCACCTCCATTGGCGTTGAAAAAAGAAAGGCGAGCCAAAGCTTGGCTTTTTAAGTCGTCCATTACTTCCTCTTGGCCTCTCTCTTGCCAGTTTTGTTAAGCCTGCCAGCTGTCGGCCGATGATGATTCTCACTCTAACTCTTTCAGTTGCGAAGCAAAATTTAACACCGCCACGTGATTGTACGCAAGAGAAATATGTTGGGTTGGGCTGGACTCGGCTGGGCTTGGATTGGGTGGATACTTTTGCTTATAAATCTGTGAAATGGATTGGTTGGGCCATCTTTTTAATTTGTTCAATGACCATTTGTTTTGAAGACATTAACATTGGTTGGCCCATGCCCAATAGTTCTGTTTCTCAGAAAACCGAGTTGAAAACCAATAACATTTTCTTTTTGTCCCAAAATCTAAATAAATTCAGACCATACTACGTTATATATTTTACCTTTGACATAATTGCTTTAATTTTATTATAGAAATATGGAATTCATTTGAATTCACATACCCTTACTGCCTAAGCTCCAAAATATTTTTATTTGGTTTCTCCTAATTTTCAAAAAAAAAAAAAAAAAAAACTCTTTTACCCCTAATTTTAGAGTCTAATTTCATTCCTGCACTCAAATAAATATGTTACAAACCATACTAACTGAAATTGAAGCAAAAAATCTTCTCAAAAAAAAAAAAAAAAATGAAGCAAACAATGCTAGGAAGCATGCTATGACCTAATATTATGTGGATTATTTTATATTTCCTCATACTACATATATGGGACTACTGCCTTGTTTGGAAATAAGAGGAAAGAAAATAAAGAGAAAATTTAGCATTTTTTTAATCTTTTTCTTTGATAGAATAAAGAAAGAAAATATATTTATTTTTCTTTATTTGGAAAAATAAAATTTAGGAGAAAGAAAATATCATTATTCAAATTTGACAAATGTGTTCTCATTTATTTTTAAACAATAAAATGTTCATCTAGTTAGTTTGGATATTTAGGTAATTTAATAAAAATAAGTAATTATATTTTTCCCATTATTTTTCTCTTCAAACTACAGAAATTCAAAAATGTGGACTCGAAAATAAATTTTCACTACATCTTTCAACAATAAAAAATATTTTTCCATGACTATTTTCTTTTTTTGAAAAAAAACTTCCATCCAGAAGGCTAAAAGAATATATGCAAATAAAATGCACATCAATATATATATATAACGCAATCATTTTCTCTCAAAAAGTTGACATGTATCATTTCTTAAATAAATGTTTTTCTCTTGTTCTTGTCCAATAAAATTTTTGGTAATGACACGTAGGATTACAATGCCACATGTGACTCTTAAATTTTAATAACGCTACATAGAATTTAATTATTAGTTATAGTACTATATAAATATTGATATTAATTATCATTCAATTATCATAAATAATGCATATCAGTAAATAATTATAATTATTATAATGTTGTAACCTATCTTTTCAATTAAAATTACATAATGTTGGTCTTAATTGTTATTCAATTGTCATATTAATATATATCAAATAATTAAAATTATTATAATATTATAATCTGTTTTTTAATTCAAAATTATCATAATTTTGATGTTGATTATCATATGAATATGTATTGTAATTTGTCTTTTAAATTAATATTATCATAATATTGATATTGAATATCATTATATTCAATCAAAATTATCATTTATTATTATGAATGATATATTTAAAAGAATGATAGAGAAGGTTAATGGTGAAAATATTTATTAATAATTTTATTAACGATGAATATCTAAACATTTCAATATTTATTTGTCTTTAAATTGCAATATATAGTTGTCTTTATTAGTTTTACTGATAATATATTGAATTGTCATTAATTGCTTATTGCTAGACTATAAATAAAGAGAGCTCTTTGAGGTTTGATAAATTTTTTTTTTTCTAATTTCAATAATTCTTATACAATTTATTTTCTAATATTGATATCTTTTTCTTTCTTTTCTAATTTCTATTACTCTATCAAATTAGGAAAAATTTGATAAATCGCAACAGAAAGCAGTTTATATGAAATTATCATTAAGACTGACATATATATAGTTCTATAGTTGAATTTCTATTGTCTATTTTATTTTTATTTATTTTATTATTTTTAATACTATTTAAGAAAATTTATTAATTTAAAAACAAATTAAAATCAATAATTTTTAATATATATTTCCTTTTCTTTCAATTTTATTATAGACATTAATTTTTATATAATTAATCAAATGTTTTGTATTTGAGATAAATGTTATTTAATTTAAATAATTTTCAACTAAATTAATAAATATAAAATTAAAAATAATTTAAATTATAAATTTTTTCTTAATTAAATTATATATTTTAAAATATTATCACAATATCTCTAAAATCATAAATAAAAATATTTACTATGTTCGCAAGTGACACGTGGATAAAATGTATAAACAGGAAATTGTCGATACCATTACGTAATCATTTTTAGGATTCGAAAAAAAAAAAAAGCAAAAATAAGATTATAATTAATCTTCCACCACAAGACACAAGCGTGCTGAAGAGTAGAATATCCGGATATGCGTTGTTCTGTTGTCTGGAATTGAGCCATTCACTTTAAGAAAACTTGACAACGCAGACAGACACAGTCATAGGAATAGTTCCTTTGTTAGCGCCTCAATCTTCACTCACTCCTCAACCAATTGGGAGAGACTCCTCAATCTGCTTTTCTATCCTTTCTTTTGGCGATAAAGACAAAGAGAGCATTCTTAGTAGCCAAGTATTACACTCTTAAAAAAACGGTTAAAAGACTGATTCATAAAAGCAAGTCGGTTATGGTTTTCGTACAGCAAATCGAATCACAAATAGCCACGTTATCTCTATCTTTTGGCTTTAAACGACATTTTAATAAAAATTAAAAAATTAAAAAAGTGCTCCGATTAGCAAAATGACAAATGAACTTCTCTTCTCACTGGTTAACCACTTCCTAAAAATTGGGTCCCGACATTTTTACTTGCAAAATTTTTGGACCATTCGTTACTTATTGTACAACAAAGTTCGCTGTTCTTTTTACCTGGTCATGCTTTTGTACTCAGTGGATAAGCTAACCGATAAGGCTTAATGAGAATTGACTTTACCCTACTCAGGCTTTAGGTTTATGATATTTGGATTTGATTTATTATATTAGTACAGCGGAGAGAAGACAATTGTTTTAAGGAGCGGAATAAAATTTTTAAAGGGGTTAAATATAAATTTTTATATTTTTAACGATCAAAATGTAAATTTTTATAAGATTTTTTTTTTTTTTTTTTAAAGTTTCTTGGAAGGCCATGGCCCTCTTGGACCCTTATAGAGCTCCACTGTTGCATATTAATGACTGATAATCTAATATTAATATCTTGAAATATAAATAATAAAATTTTTGTTACGTCTTAATATTGATTCTCTCCTTTATAAAATTTTACTAACACGTAAAAACTAGAGTGTTCTCAAAGTTTAAAATTGCTATAAGTCGTCTATTAATGTTTTGAAAATTTCTTTCCTGTATATTAATGGCTCAATATATCAATTCAACAAAAAAAATTGAAAATTTACTTATTTATTCTTTTTTCTTAAGATATGATAAAAAAATACATGTAATTGATTTAATATGTAGATTTAATGTATAGATGAACTTATACACGAGATGTAATAAGTCTTTCGTGCTAGGCTATCAATCTCCTATTATTGAGGAAGGATAGGATATATATTGACAATTATCCTCAAGAAGTAAAGCCATGCCATTGAAAATGAAAAAGGGTTGTCCAATAGATACAAATCCCTAATCCAAGTCCCACTGCAAGTAGTTGGAGATAATAATGTTTCAACTTTCAAGATTCAACCCAAATTGGCAAGAATTTCCTAGATATTATCCAATTGCAATAGATTGTTTTCAACTATTTTTGGACAAGTTCATCCCTCCAAGACTGACTTACTACATCTGGGTCAAGCAGAATAAAATGCCTTTTGGTAATTTGCTTTGTTCTTGCTAGCTTATTTTTGTCTTGTTTGAAAAAGACTATTCTATTACCCTCCTTTCAATAGTCATTAACTTTTCCTTGATAAAACACCACTCAAACAAAAATGTTCCTATTTGGCTTCTAAATCTTTTTATTTTACTATAATAAGGAATATAACAACTAGAATACAGATTTCTGTAAAGAAATTGAAAAAGGTTATTAAATTTCCATATATTAAATCAATTTGAGGATCACATGACTGAATCCTCCAATAATTTGGATAGGTTTTGCTAGTGGAGGAATGAAGGAACCTAATCTCTCTTATCATGAAATTTTGTCCTTCAAAAAAAAAAAAAAAAATTGGATGGACCAATCAAACTGCACCATGTAATTATACAGAACATTTCCTGTCTTCCTCTAGAAGAACAGGGGCTGCCCAATCTATGTGGAATCTTTATTAGTTTAGCCCAATTGAGATGGGAGATAGGACATCCACTATTAAAGCATATGAAATGCGAATGGGCATATAGGTGGCAACGAGTATTTACAGAGTTGATCACTATAGTTTAAGTAATGAATTTAATTTTCTGCAATATAAACTCTTTTTCAGGCCAATCCCTTTATCGCCAATGAGCATGGATCTCGTGCAAGAATATATAAATATATATATATATATATATATATATGAAAGCATTTGAATCCTAAATCACATTTTATTTTGTTTTGTTTTTTGTTTTTTGTTTTTTTTTTTTTTTTATGTGCCTTGACCGGTAGGAATCTTTGCTTGCCCGTTGATAAGGGAACTTTGAAATCTGCTTTGCATTTTATCTTTTTACCAAATGAAGTATAGAATTGAAAGGAGTTGTATGTGTGAATATATACCCTTGGAAGTTGGAACTACACGGTTATTGTAAGTGGCAGATTCAAGACAATAAAAAATTGATGAATTTATTAAATTGTATCCATTCAAATTCTAATATTATCCTTTCAAAATCAAAAGTAAAATTTATAGAAATGGTGTTTTTATGAAAAATATTAAAAATTAAAAATATTAAAAATCCAGACGTACATTTAAATTATTCCAACGTATAAATATTAAAAATTACAACTTATAATAATAAATAACTCAGAGATATTGTTCCATAAAAAAAAAAAGAAGAAAATATACTTTATTACTGTTCTGTCACACACTCAAAGAAAAGAGTGAAAAATAGCACACGATTTAGCCATTTCTAGACATTACAATCTTTAGTATTTAAATGAGATATACAAAACCACAAGAAATGGAACATATTGCTTTATCGCGGTGGAATTGCATTTTCACGGAGAAAGGGACAAAGATGAAAGAACAATGAACATGGCACATAGGTCCGTCCAACCTCTCTATTCAGTGTCTTTGTCAATCGTGCTTCTTCTTACTTTTTCTCTTTACACTTACCTACCACTTTCCTCTATCTCCTGTCTATCTATGACTTTACCTAACTCAACCCTAATAAATGATAATTATATCATTCCTCAATTTAATTTTGATTTGCAATTAATATTTCTAATTTTGTTCAAAAAAAGTACATTACTTCCAGTATAAAAAAAAATAAAAAATACATCTCACTGGGAGTTCTTTTCTTCTTAGTGGGCTTTAAAAAGGCTGAAGATGCTTGTCTGATTAATTAAAAAAAGAAAAAAGAAAAAAATTTTGACAATACCCAAAATAGGTTTGAAGTAGATTGGCATAAGTGACAAATGAAGAACAAGAGCCTAAACCTTTTATAGATATGGCCCAATTAATAAAGATGGAAGACCCGAAAGTTAAAAGTTTTTCTACGAAAATGCTGCACTGGAAGGGGGAAAATTTCATTTTGCCTCCTGAACTTTGATTTGTTATTGATTGAGTATTTTTATTTTAATTTTAGTTTCCAATCATTTGATTCTAGACAAAATTATTATAAATATGGGTAAGTTACAGATATTTTTAACCCAAAAAAAATAGATCATGAAAATTTTACTGTGATATCTCAATCATAAAAATATAATAAAATAAAAAATCTTAAAAATACTATTATCACATGCTATTGATTTATGAATTTTTAAAATAAAGATTTAGAGATTTGATCGATCTAAGATCAAGAAAGAGAATTGAATGGTCTAAGTCAAGGTATAAAATTTCTTGAAGAGAAGGACAAGTTACTCGGTGAACATTATTATTATTTTTATAATTATAATAGCATCGGTCGTGGTCGCTGTTACAAAAACGAAGTTTATTATTAAATTAAAATGTATGGACAAAATTTTTGCCTGCTTTGGTGGTTGTATTCCAGTCCACAAAATCACATCTTAGATAGTTATATTGTCCTCTGGAAAAATGCCACGTGTCCCTTGACGGACTGTTTGTCCAATCCACAATAAAAAAGTATATATTATATGTAAGTTATAAATATTAAATAGCAAATGGTGGTGGGGTTGTTGGATGCTGCCCATCACCATTAGAGTAAAGCTTCAGCTAAAACGAAAGACATTGATGCGAAATGAACCATATCAATTTTGTGGAAAGTAAAACAAAGTCTATTTTTATTTTTCTTTTTTCATGATTAAATATTTATATTTTAAAGTAAAATTCGTAAATTTTGTTTTGTTTTCTTGTTCATGAGTAAAGTTATTATAATCTAAAAATGTAAATAGCTATCATTTGGCATTTTATGCGTGTCATGCAAAATGAAATTATTGACAATAATTTATTCATGGACTTTAAGACGTTTATTTTCATTTATACAATCAAATTTCTCTTTTAGTTTTATATATATGCAATAAGAAAATGATTCTCTTGTATTTTCTCATTTAAATATTATTTTATTATAACCTAAAATAACATTTCGGTGGTGGTTGCCTTTATTTCGTGTTTCGTAATATGAGTTGTGATTGCTATCCAACCAACATGATGATATCCCGCTTGACAATAAATTCACGTTACTGGACTTGACAAAATTTTTTATTATAATGAATGCATATCCATATTATTGGTAAAACATATCTAAAATAACTTAAATAATTTAATATGTATTTTAGTAGTATATTTTTTAATTTTTCATCAATTATATTTATAATGATATATCTGAATATGTTTATAACCGTGAAGCATGTTGAACGTGCCATTAAAAAAAAAATGAAAAAAATATTTACTATCCTTGACACGTTGGACATTCACTTGTTGACGTTGGGTAATCAAATTAATTTTTTAAACCTGATTTTTAATTACTGTGTAACCTTTTTCATTTTAATATAATATTGCTTTGATGACATCAATGTCTACATAGATTTCAAGGAGTGTAGTTTTTTTAATTTCCATATCTAAAGGGGGCTGGCAGTAAAAACTTACACAGTTTCAACGAATCAAATAAAAGCACATTAAAGAATAAGCTAAAGTTCTCTCTCTCTTTTTTTTTTTTTTTTTTTTTTTTTAATTCAGCAATAAAGTAATATCACAAGATTTAGTACAGTTAGTAAAAATATTTATTTTTTATCTTTTATTATAATTGATTTTCAACATTATTAATTGTAATTTTTTTTAAAATTTAATATGAATATATTATATTTAACAAGTGAAAAAGAACATATAATATCAATTAAACATGATTTGATTGATTTTTTTATTTTTGGATTTGAAACTCCCAATGGATTAAAAAAAAAAAAACATGTGATGCAACTTTATTGTCTTAAAAGTTTTTCTTTGGTAAAATGGATGCTGTGGAAGGGCAATTATGCCATGTGAATAGCTTCCACGTTTATCTGAATGTGAAAGATTAATAAAAAATTCACAAAAAAAGGTCGTCCTAACATTACCCCCACTTCATCGTGCTTTGACTTTAAAGAAAACCCACTAGCTTAGTGGTGGTCACACTTACATGCTAATTGGATAAATTCCATTTACCTACCGATTTCACCATCATACCCATACGATCATCGGTGCAAAATGGACCGTCACTGCCAATCCTGAACACCCCCTGTCACTCTTTCATTTTTTTTTTAAATAACTAAATAACTTTTGTCGCAATCAATAAACGAATAAATAAATAATATTAATCACTTTATCTAATAGGGTAAGATGGGCCCAATAGACGAAACAGAGCTCTGGTTGGGCTTTAAAACAAATATAAAATGAGGATTGTCGGTGGATTCGTTGATTTTTGATAGTCTGCTAAGCCAAGCTAAATCCAAAGGCAAAGTCGAAGCCTATTTGGAAATTGCATCGAATCCTCCGTGACTATCACCAAAAGCTTATCTCCGTAGGAAAGCTTCAGCTTTATTTCTCATCCAGACGAAGAGAAAAGCTGTGACCTGTGACTTCTATCTACAAAGAGAGAGAGAGAGAGATTTCATATTTATAAAATGAACGGCGGCGACGCGTACGGTGTTGTGGAGGCGCAGTACATACGGAGACACCATAGGCACCAGGCCCGAGAGAATCAGTGCACGTCTGCTCTTGTTAAACACATGAAAGCTCCTGTTAATCTCGTGAGCTTTCAGCTTTCTTTGGGTTCATCAAATACTACTAGTTTTTTGTTTGTTGGTTTGTTCGATTTATCATTTTTTGTTGGTTGACTTTTTGGTTCTTTGTGAATCTAAACTATCCAGATCCGTCTCGTTCTATTATTTTACTTATTTATCTTCTTCTTCTCACCGGTTTGGCCTTTTAATTTACTGATTTTGATTTGTATAACTGTGATTTTGAGTTACTGGTCTTTAGATTTGTTAAGATTCGAGTTTAAATGATTTTTCTGAGATAAGATTTTGTATAAACGGGAATTTTTGTTACTATTTTGATTGTTTATAAATTATTTGGACCAGGTATGGTCACTTGTGAGGCGATTCGATCAGCCACAGAAGTACAAACCATTTGTGAGTAGGTGCGTTGTCAATGGAGAAGGCGGGGGGCTTGGGATTGGAAGTGTCAGGGAAGTGAATGTCAAATCTGGACTCCCTGCTACGACAAGCACTGAGATGCTTGAACTCCTTGATGATAAGGAACACATTCTTGGAATCAAGATTGTTGGTGGTGATCACAGGCTAAGGGTATATATTCTATATCACTTTTTTTAAAAAAATTTATTTATAATTTTTTTTAAAGATTCTCTTGCTATATATATGTTGTGTTTGTCTGAGAATTAGAGAGAAGCAAAATTGATATGTTCTTCAACATTTTATGTTTTTTCTCATGGATTAACTAGTTAGATCACTTTATCATTCAATTCTACATGACTGAATGTTTTGCTGTTTTTTCTGCATTTGATGAAGTGTTTAGTATTTCCTTTTTCCATTGGTGTTCGCCCACTGGAGATTGTGCTGAATCACCCTCTTATGAACTTTTATTTATTTTTCATTGATGTTTAATGGGTTGTTTCTTAGCAATCTCAACTCCATCAAGTGAATGATTGTCCTTACCTTCCAGTTATCTTTGTTAAATTTGGAAAGCAATTAGATGAGTGTATGAAACTTCATATGGTATGAAATGGAATCTATTGATTTCTGATCTTGCAGTGCTTGCATGTTTTGAGTTTAAAGGATTCTTTTTTCGCTGGAACAGACAATATTCTATTGCTTTTCTCTCACTCGTTTATGTTCTTATTAGGTTATTTTAATATGGGGCCTTGATATCACTAGTGTGTAGTGTAGTTTAGCATGACATTGCACATGGGATTAAAGTTGGTTGTCATCTTTTTTATCTTTATGCTAGCTTACAAGCGACTTGTGAATTTTTCTCGCCCCTTAAATTTTAATTGAGTGGTGGAATGCTTTCTGGTGGAATAATATCACACCAGTATGCTTGTGGGGATTTTGTTTTTTGCAATCTTCGAAAAACATTTTTTTTTTTCCAAGTAGGCGATCCACTTGTCTGCAAGAACAACTTTTGCTTGGTATGGACATAATTTATTCTCTGAGTAGGTGCATGTGCATTGGCATTTGGAATCTGTTGATAAAATTAATCTTTATGCACTGTGATATACTTGGTTAAAATTTTAAGATATTGAGATTTTGTGTTATCTTGTGTATAAAATAACTAAATTACCTCATGTACTGCGCTTTTTTCTCTCTCTCTCTCTCTCTCTCTCACTCTTTTAATTTCCTCAATTGTCTTGATTTTACAGAACTACTCCTCAGTTATGACTGTCCATCCAGAGGTTATTGATGGAAGGCCAGGGACGTTAGTCATAGAGTCATTTATTGTGGATGTACCTGATGGCAACACCAAAGATGATACATGCTATTTCGTGCAGGCCCTCATTAAATGCAATCTCAAATCTTTGGCTGATGTCTGCGAGAGGATGGCTGTGCAGGACAGGGTTGAACCAATTGACCGATTCTGAACTGTGTGCAATGAAGCGTATTAGGATGGCTGTGGAATTTGAGGTTCTAATTCCAGAGGCTTTGTAGAGAGATTGGTGGGAGTAGTTTTCCTATTTCCAGAAAGTTTTGCATGCAGTGCTGGATTTCCCTTTTTCACCTGATAAATAACCTTTCTACCTGCTTTGGCTTTGTTTGCTTGGTCCCTCAACATTGAAGGTGGGGTTTCTCCTGTTTTAGCAATTAGGTTCTTAGACAATTTTCCTTGAACTTCCTATGAATGTGAAAGAATCACTTCTTTTTCACCGTTGCTTTTACTAGTTTTATTGTGGTATGTAAATTACTATGCTCATATCTGTAAATATCTTTGTAACAAAGTTGTTGCTTTATCAAAGTTGCAACTTCCACGTGCAGGGATTTCTGGCTAAAAACTTCCAAGTAGCAGCATTTTGTTGTTTTTAATTACTGGTGTCTCTTTCTCAGCGAACTAATTATATTTAAAATGCTTCCCCTTGAACAGATTTTATGTGTGCTTCCAATTATCCGTTCAAGCATTCAAGAACAAAAATTGCTGTAATTCCAACTGTTGCATTTGCCCCTTTTAGATTAATTTATGCCTATAAATTTAGCTAAATAAGTACGCCAAAAACAGACGGACAGGCAGGCCCAGGGTACGTTAGGGAAAAGACAAGTCGCATGGAATCTGGTAAGTGTGAGGTGTCTAGAAATCTTACCGGTGTGAGACAATGACATTTTTTCTATCCTGGATGGAAAACATGATGTGTAATGATAAGTTCGAAACTGAAGGAGATGGTGACAATTTTTTTTTTGAGTCTGACAAATAATTATTTAGTTTACAGTAACTTCAACCATTTATTCGAGTTAAATAGATTTTATTGAATTGATATTTTTCAAGGGTTTGAAATTGAACAAATGTGCAAGTACAATGGGAGAGGTACCGAGAAAAGCTGCTGCTTCTTCTAGATTCGATTGAATTGAGTGTTACATAGTTTCATACAGACGTGAAGGTTTTGAGGCGTTGCAGGTTTCGGTCTTGGCTTAAAGTGAAACCAAAGAATTGATTAAATCTAGAACATCTTTCTTGCTTCTGCACTTTGTAGATTTTAAATGGGCTTAAGGTCACCGAACTCGGGACTTCAGGGTTTACGAAATGATAGATCGTCCCTTTGGGATTTTAAATCAAACAAACGACTACCGGCTACTTGTGCAAGTGACAGAAATTTTAAAACCACTGGTCGTTTTTATTCAATTTGAGAACTCTTTAAACGTGTAATGGAACGACCAGCCGAGCATTTCACAGGCAAGCTTTTCCAATTATCAAACAAGGAACGGCAAAATATTCTGGTTAGTTCCTTCCGACTTTTCTCCTCCTCGACATCGAGCACGGACATAACAGTCTGCAATTTTCCAACCCCTCTTACAGTCTTTCTTTTCTGTGTTAGTGTAGTGAGTTTTTTTTTTTTTTTTTTTTTTTTTTTTTTTTTTTTTTTTTTTTTTT